>NC_090825.1:24378257-24681287 GCF_028021215.1 Eschrichtius robustus
GTGTCATCCATTCTGTCTGCTTTCACCATTCATGCTTTTAGGCTGTAGACCTTTTTTTTTTTTTTTTGGCCACACCACGCAGCATGTGGGATCTTAGTTCCCCAACCAGGGATCAAACCCATGCGGAGTCTTAAATACTGGACTGCCAGTGAAGTCCCTGCAGAACATTTTTTGAGAAACTGGTTTAAGTAAATCAAATACTTCACCTTTTCTTGTTTCACTGGTATCTTCCTCTTTCCTTTACTTTGTATCTTGTAAAAATTGCATTGCATTTCACAGGAGTCCTTAACCCTCACTCTTCTTCATTCTCAATCAGTGACCTAATCTAATCTTTCTTAAAGGCTGAAGCTTTGATCATTATATTTTCTGAGCTTTTCATGTCAAATGCTTTGAAGATACACTATCTTTTTGAAAACATCAATATATCCTCAGAATTAACATCAGATGCATTGGTTCTCAAAATTAAGGAAAAAATAGACACACCTGGAAGGGCTTGTAAAAACACAGATTTCCAGGTACCCACCCCTCCACTTCTAGAGGTAAGTAGGAAGGCAGCCCTCTCTTAACCAGGTAAAAGGCTCACACCAAGAACTTGCTCATGCTAGCACCCTAATCTTGAACTTGTAGCCTCCAAAACTGTGAGAAAAAATATTTTTGGTCTAAGCCCTATAGTCTATGGAAATTTGTTATCGCAAACCAAGCTAAGACAGAGCCTTAAGAGTTTGCATTTCAAACAAGCCCCCAGGTGACAGCTGCTGAGCAAGTGGTCATAGGTGAGAACCTCTGAGCTAGTGCCTTTCTACCTCATAGAAAGCAGCATCCCATACCCTTTCCAAGGATAGGCACCTTCGAGGTCCTTGATCTACAAATTATTCCCTTTCTCTTTTACATGTATTATTGTCTTTTTCTCCACCTCCTTGATACTAAATATAATGCAATTTTTATTACAATATTTTCTCCACATTATTACTCTGTTTTGAGATGCCTTATTCATTTATTGTTCCTTGAATCTATATTCAACATTTCATTTCCTCACTGTCCACTGACATTTATCTCAATGACAGCAGAAATAATATATTCTTACATGGAAGCCTTCTTCTAATCAAGTAACATTTTTTTTTACTGTCTTTGAGTTTTTCATTACAAAATAGCTGAAATGTCTATGCTCTTCCTTCCAATTAGATGAATTTAACCATTTTCACTTCTTCAACCTATGCCTTGAAATCTTCTTATATCATCTCAGTCTTCCTCTAACTGCAATGCATGTACTGGTGAAACTCTAATTCCTTGAGATTAAAAAAATGTGAGGGGGGGGAAACAGTGATTCTATAACAATTTGAATTGGAGGTACGGTGAATATTATGTTAACTTTTAAGTGACATACATTTATGAGTTTGCATATTAAATGCTCTGAAAATTCCTGCAAGTTTTAAATGTGTTTAATTCAGTGTTTCCCAAATTTACTTAGATGTAGAATGCCTCTTTAAGGATGTGTTGATAGCCTTAATGAATATTATCTTGGTGCAATGTGAAAGTACTTTCTATGTAATTGGTTTGTTTTTAGCAAAAAGATAACTTTTATTTTTAATTTTCTGCAGAGTGCCCAGTACCTTCATTTTTTGGCCACATCTATTATGGGTATAGTCATTCTTTGTTTATCTAATGACAGTAAAAAGAATCAGTATAGATGCACAGTGAATTTGTGCTGATGAAAATCACCTTCACTGACAGATGCATATCTAAATCATTTTGGATACACAATCATTATGTCATCTGGCAATGTTTATTGCAGGGAACTACGTTATATTACACAGGGATTATAATAACATAGCTAGAGTATGAGTTTGAATCTGTACACTAATCCTTACTTGTGTGATTTAAAGCAAACTATAAAAGTTGCAAGTCTCCTGAAAAGCATCAAAAGACCAATTGTATGCTAATCCTTAGCACAGAGCATGGTAGATAATACATTCTCAACACATCACAGTTTAGCAATCAGTTTTGTAATAGCTTCCAAAAGCATAAATAAGAAAAAAAAAGCTGTTGTAACAATTATGAAGCCCATCCATTAATCTACAATCTACTCCTGTTAAAAAAATAACCATCAGAATGCAGCGAAGATATTGCCATTAACTTCTGTTTAGGAGTGTTACAAGAAACTGTGTTTGGAATCCTTCCATTCTGTTTGCATAAGAATACCATTTAGTTCATGATTAACTACATTATACCATTTTATTTTTAGAATTTGCAAAAACTTTTAGTACAAGGATTTTTTCGTGTTTCTTTTAAGTAATTGTTCTGTTTTTCATGCTATATTTTTGTGAATCTCATACATTGTAATATATCCCTTTTCAAATGCCTATTAGAAAGGAACATGACCTAGCAATCCTACTACTGGGCATATACCCTGAGAAAACTATAATTCAAAAAGAGTCATGTACCACAATGTTCATTGCAGCACTATTTACAATAGCCAGGACATGGAAGCAATCTAAGTGTCCATCGACAGATGAATGGATAAAGAAGATGTGGCACATATATACAATGGAATATTACTCAGCCATAAAAAGAAATGAAATTGAGTTATTTGTAGTGAGGTGGATGGACCTAGAGTCTGTCATACAGAGTGAAGTAAGTCAGAAAGAGAAAAACAAATACTATATGCTAACACATATATATGGAATCTAAAAAAAAAAAAAAAAAAGGTTCTGATGAACCTAGGGGCAGGACAGGAATAAAGATGCAGATGTAGAGAATGGACTTGAGGACAAGGGGAGGGGGAAGGGTAAGCTGGGATGAAATGAGACAGTAGCATTGACATATATGCACTACCAAATGTGAAATAGACAGCTAGTGGGAAGCAGCTGCATCACATGGGGAGATCAGCTCAGTGCTTTGTGACCACCTAGAGGGTTGGGATATGTAAGGTGGGAGGGAGACAGAAGAGAGAGGGGATATGGGGATATATGTATATATATAGCTGATTCACTTTGTTGTACAGCAGAAAGTGGCACAACATTGTAAAGCAATTATATAAAGATGTTAAAAAAATGTTAATATATTAAATGAACAAGTGATATTTTGTTGCTGATGAAATTTTTTAACTTTAAAATATCAATATTATCAGTATTGAATGGATATGGATACCTTAATAAAACAAAAGTAGCTTATAATCTTTAAAAAGTTTCAGCAAAAATCTATATTAAGAACAAAAATCTCTGTTGCTACAGGCAAAATTTAACCTTCGTCAATCACAATCACCTATTTTTGCTTACTTTATGAAAAGTTTTTTGTGAATGGTGCTGTAGGAAGTCAGTTTTATGTCGGTTTTTGAAAGGAAAGGGACTTTTTTTTTAAAATTTATTTATTTTTGGCTGTGTTGGGTCTTCATTTCTGTGCGAGGGCTTTCTCTAGTTGTGGCAAGCGGGGGCGCCACTCTTCATCGCGGTGCGCGGGCCTCTCACTATCATGGCCTCTCTCGTTGCGGAGCACAGGCTCCAGACGCGCAGGCTCAGTAATTGTGGCTCACGGGCCTAGTTGCTCCACGGCATGTGGGATCTTCCCAGACCAGGGCTCGAACCCGTGTCCCCTGCATTAGCAGGCAGATTCTCAACCACTGCACCACCAGGGAAGGCCCGGAAAGGAACTTTTAAAGCAGGTAAATGAACAAAGATATTAATCTAAAACAAAGATTCTAACCTATTCAAAAATTCAGGGGTAGGCTCTTTGTTCTGCTTCTATCTAGATATATTATATATATATATATAATATATATATTATATATTATTCATTCCAGGAGTTATTTTAAAATATGCTCCAAAAAGGCATTTAAGAAAAACTTAATCTGTTTCTATATTTATTTTTCCCTGTTTTAGCCTCATTTAAGTTTTTTTAAAAACTATCATCCCTGAAAAGTGTTTGAGCTGATAATCTGACAACGTAAATACCACTGTTTTGTCTGGTTAAATTCTCCTGCAGTATAGTACAACTAGCAGTATCCAAAAATGAGACAATCAATTCGCTCACACAGAATGCATCTTGGAATAGTATTTTCTTGTTAAAAGTCCAAATTCTGTAAAAGGTCTTAGTCCCAACATAAATTTTGGAGCAAAATCTGTGATATAATAACTTCAAAGTAGAACAACGGGGGTCGAAGGAATCTTTGTTTCAATTCCTCTAAATTTCTTTAAGCTGTCAAGGAACGAGGCCTGTAGAAATTGCAATGTGTGTGATCTTTGACATCTAAAATAATCATTGTCTCTCATTTTCAGTTAAGATGAAATAATCCTTCCTGACTCTCTGAGAAGGCCCTATTTAATCAAACTTGTTTTTATGCTGATTATATTATCATTGTTACTCAGTACAGCAATAATTATGTACCAGTTTTTAAAGGGGAATTTTTCTTCCCTGTTATTGGTATTTTTATATTGTGAACAGAGATACATTAGTAACCCTAAGCCTCTTACTAACTTTTTCCTCACTCCACTACTGAGGAGGTATATCTTCTTGTCTGATTCCTAAATTTGGACAGAATGACTAGGTTTGTGTGTGTGTGTGTGAGGGGGGAGGTGGGTTATTATCCTCAGTTTTCTACTCTCTCCCTGTATTGGAATTATATGTTCACACTTTGCCGTGTGAGGTTTTAATGCTCCACATGCTTTATTTTATATACTTTTTAGTCCCACTGATTTGTCTGTATTCACATGACTTGCTTTGGGCAAGAAAATATGGGCAGACTTATCAGGCCAGTTTTGAGCCAGGGCTTTAAGAAGCACTGTTTGTTTCCAGTCTGTGCTTTAATGATCTGTCATGAAAAAAGCATGCTTAGCTAGCTGCTGGTACAAAGAGAATGTAGAGACCCAGGAACAGACCTGAAACCTACTGCAGCCTGAAGCCAAACCAAGTTGGCCAGTACTCTGAAGCAGAGCCACTCTACTAATACATAGACCTGTAATAGAGAAAAACGTGTTGTTTGAGACTACTGAGCTTGGGAGTGTTTGTTACAAAGCATTGCTGGAGCATTGGTGAAGCAATTGAAGCAATACAACATGATTGTCTAAGCTTTACCCTGGAATGATAAATAACAATGTTCCAGTTACAGGCATATTCACCTGGTAAGTAAACTGTGATCTCTGCATTCAGATATATCCTGCCTGGATTCAGAAAGCATATTTTTGTTGACTTTCATTTCGTACTTTTCTATTTTCTGATTTGAATAATAGAGCATCTAGTAAACAAATGGAGTTGGCCTGACATCAAGCTTAAATGTTAGGTACAGTTTACACCCAAACATATTTTGAAAATATTTTTACGTTTATGCACTGCATTATTGAAGTACATATTATAATATATAGTAAATCATTCTATTTTAATATTCATATTTAATAAACCATTGCATTCAAACCATTTATTTGATTTAAATTTTTTTTATTTTATACTGGAATATAGTTGACTAACAATGTTGTGTTAGTTTCAGGTGTACAGCAAAGTGATTCAGGTATACATATATCATTTCTTTTTCAGATTCTTTCCCCATTTAGCTTATTATAAAATACTGAGTATAGCTCCCTGTGCTATATACAGTCGGTCCTTTTTGTTTATTTTGTATATAGTAGTGTGTATATGTTAATCACAAACTCCTAATTTATCCTTCACCCCACCTTTTCCATTTGGTAACCATAAGTTTGTTTTCTATGTCTGTGAGTCTGTTTCTGTTTTGTAAACAAATTCATCTGTATCATTTTTGTAAGATTCTACATACAAGTGATATCATATGATATTTGTCTTTCTCTGACTTACTTCATTTAGTATGATAATCTCTAGGTCCATCCATGTTGCTGCAAATGGCATTACTTCATTCTTTTTTATGGCTGAGTAGTATTCCATTGTGTATATGTACCACATCTTTTTTTTTTTGATACTTACAAAAAATTTTTTTAATTAATTTTTTAATGAAGTATAGTTGATTTTGTAGATTAATCCCCTGTCAATTGTATCATTTGCAAATACTTTCTCCCATTCTGTGGGTTGTCTTTTTGTTTTGTTGATGGTTTCCTTTGCTGTGCAAAAGCTTTTAAGTTTAATTAGGTCTCTTTGTTTATTTTTGTTTTTATTCTCATTACTCTAGGAAGTGGATCCTAAAAGATATTACTGTGATTTATGTCAAAGAGTGTTCTGCCTATGTTTTCTTCTAAAAGTTTTATAGTCTCTAGTCTTACATTTAGGTCTTTGATATATTTTGAGTTTATTTTTGTATAGGGTGTTAGAGAATGTTCTAATTTCATTCTTTCACATGTAGCTGTCCAGTTTTCCCAGTACCCCTTGTTGAAGAGACTGTCTTTTCTCCATGGTATATCCTTGCCTCCTTTGTCATAGATTAACTGACCATAGGTGCCTGGGTTTATCTCTGGGCTTTCTATCCTGTTCCATTGATCTATATTTCTGTTTTTGTGCCAGTACCTTACTGTCTTGATTACTGTAGCTTTGTAGTATAGTCTGAAGTCAGCAAGCCCAATTCCTCCAGCTCCGTTTTTCTTTCTCAAGATTGCTTTGGCTATTCAGGGTATTTAACTTACTTCAATCTTCTATAACATTAAACACAATTTAGAGTAATTATATGATCATAAACATATGCCTCTCTTTAGAAGAAATTAAAAACTGATTGACATGAATTTTAAAACACATTGAGAATGACCATTATAGCTAAACAAGTATATATTACATATTATAGAATATTAAGAAAATTATTTAAAGTGGCTCATAACTCTAAAATAGTATAAAATTAAGGCGCTATGTGTTGTATGTGATAAATAATGTAAAATCTGATTCATTTAAAAATAAACTGTGGGCTTGATAATTTAACAGAATTTAGGTAAACTTTCATTGACAATACAGTTTGTTGCAATTTAACTAAAAAGGAAAAGTTTCTGTTCTACTGTCTAAAACTAAATTCCATGTTTCTTCTTTTAACGTCATTGTTATGAAGTGTCCTTGAATCATGATGTAGGTAAATTAGGTAAATTTTGTATTTTTAAAATCCTAATGAGGAGATCATTCTGAACTTCTAGAATTTACCCAGTGAAAAACACTTTGTATAAAATTTGTTGGGTTCTGACATATTCATGTAGTATTTAGTTTCATAACACAATTGTGAGAAAATTCTTCATTAAAAATGGCATTTATCTTCCTAAACTTGTTTACAATACCAGTAAATGTTTAAGCTGGTTCCATAAAACTATGTTTTCATAATTTATTATAATTAAAATATGTCTCATTTTATGTGATATTTTTCTTTTTTCCATGAATTAACATAAAACATTGTATCAAATGACAGATGTTTTTAGAACTGGGAGCAAATTATATTAGAAGCCTTGAATGATGTTTGCAAAGCTGTTGATTTGCCTATAAATCTCTTCTAAATATTTGAAAGTGTTTTAAAACAATTTAAAAAATTGGAAAAAAGCTAGGGAATGTAAAATAAGTAACAATTTTAGTAACTTACAAAATCTATCAAACTGACATACCATAAGACTGCTTAATCATACTGGTGTATGAGTGAATAATTCCAAGTCACAGCCTGAATTTGAGGTAGCTCAGGAAGAATTCAAATAAATTAGATGAATATATTCATAATCTGTATGAAGTAAATATGTGTACACACACACAAGTATTGTGTCTTATACTTGTGTTATGTGTGTCTATGTGTGTGTGCTTTCATAATCACCCTTCAGCCAGTCATGTACATACAGCTTGCAGCCACACACAGTGGGAAATATGAATTGGGTTTAGAGCGAGGGTGAGGTGAGGTACATGTGAATAAAAAGAAGATATTGCAAAAACAATATTTTGATGGTTATAATTTATTTAAACAGTAGTTGATATTGACCTTGTTTCTTTACTAGTCCCTGTACTAAGCCCTTTGCATGAATTAAATCATTAAAACCTCAAAACAATCCTTGGGAAATGAAATAAATAATATTTCCTTTTTAAATATAAACACACAAATTTATACTGCAATTAGCCCATAAGAAATTAGTAAGCGGTAGATCTGGGCTTTAGACCCGCATTCACCCCAAATCTTGTTGTGCTAGTCAATCCTCTTTTCTAGATGTGTTTTCATACCATGAACTTTTTAGAGTATGTGTGACTTCATGTATGCTAACTCTTTTAGTCTTCACAGTAATTCTATGAAAGATGGCCATTTATTATCATCATAGCTCCTATAATATAAATAAAAATACAGAGATTTAGAAACTTAAGACAGACATCTGCTTCAGTTCACATGGAGAATAAGTGGCAAAGCAAAAACTTAATCAGACATTTTGACTTGGAAATCTATATCCTTAACCACTGGACCATACAAATGTCCATGTTGTAGATAATACTTGCATAGTCATAAATATAAAATTTGCTCCGTTAGGGAAATCAGTCAGAAAATGTGACCTCAAATTAAGTGTAATTTTTGATGTGGCTCACAGATGGATGATGGTAAGAATGAAAGACATCTGAGAGTTTTCTATTTTCACCAATTATTCTAAGCTCTTTTTAATTTTAATACTGTGAAGTATGTTTTAAAAAAACCCCACAATTTTAATTGTAGAATATAGGATTAGTTGAGGTCAGTTAAATTTCAATGTCTTGGGGCCAATCCTAAGCTTTCTGTCCTAAAATACACTAAGCTTTTTTTTGGTTTTATATTTCTGTTTGGTTTTGTTTTGGTTTTATGATCATTATACATTACAGATTCCATCTAGGTTTGCTTCTGCTTCACACAATTTTTAAAAATTTATATTTTCTTGTCAAATCATCTACTTGAGACTTTAGAATGTGCTTATATCAAATTAAATATACTATTTTATAATGTCTACATCTGCATGCATTTCCCCTTTATTATTTAATTTTATTTATATTTTTGGCTGCACTGCGTGGCATGCGGGATCTTAGTCCCCCAACCAGGGGTCAAACCTGTGATCCCTGCAGTGGAAGCATGGAGACTTAACCACTGGACCACCAGGGAAGTCCGTCCCCTTTATTATTCTAAGTGCATATATTATTTTCTAGTTCATTTTCATTATTTTTTCTGTTATCATGGTGATATTTTCAAAGATGCTACTCTTTGGTATAAGGATCAATGTAATTTTTACTTTCAAATCCATGAATTTATGCTTTCATTTATATTAATAAATTTTAACATATTAGTAATCCAATATTTTAGTACTTGAATATGTTTGTAGTGTTTATTTAATCACAATATATTTGAAGGGGGAAAAAGCAAGATAAAAGAAAATGAGTATATTACATTTCTTAGTGGCCCCTGAGTTTTGACCAAAAAAAGTTTTTTATTGCAGAATACGTTTAGTACTTCTTTACCAAAAATGAATTAAATTGGTAACTGAGGAAAATATTTTCAGTTATATTTCATATTTATTTCATATTTCATATTTCAGAAAATATGTATCCTCTTATATACCATTTACTATTTTCTTTGGAAAATTTAGTATTCCACTGTATTATAATAACATACCTTTATGCAATTTAAAGGTAGCTATATCATCTTATCATATTCTATTATTATATTAAAACACTATCCTCTCTCTATATATATAACATGTATGTATATACACACATGTATATTGTATTCTACAAGAACCTTTTTGAAATGAAAACCAAGAGGACTGCCTATAACTAAATGACAAAAAATAAATGACCTGATTCAAAAATGGGCAAAAGATTTCAATTAATTTCTATAAAGAAGATATACAAATGGCTAACAAGCACATGGGAAGATGCTCAATATCATTAATTATTAGGGAATGCAAATAAAAACCACAATGAGATATTACCTCAAACCCATTAGGATGGCTACTATAAAACAAAACAAACAAAACAGCATATAAGTACTGGTGAGGATGTGGAGAAACTGGAATCCTGTATAATGTTGATGGGAATGTTAAATAGTGTAGCTGCTGTGGGAAACTGTATGGCACTTCCGTAAAAACTTAAAAATAGAATTGCCATATGATTAAGCAATTTCACCTATGGGTATATACACCAAAAAATTGAAAGCGGGGTCTCAAAGAGATATCTGTACACCCATGGTCATAGCAGCATTATTCCCAGTATCCAAGAGGTAGAAGCAAGCCAAGTGTTCATCAACAGAGATGTGTATAAAGAAAATATGGTATACAAATACAATGGAATATTATTCACTTTTAAAAAGGAAGAAAATTCTGACACACAGTTACTACATGAATGAACCTTGAGGACATTAAGCTAAATGAAATAAGCCACTCTCATAAAGACAAATACTACATGGTTCAACTTATATGAGGTACCTTGAGTAGTTAAATTCAGTCAGAAAGTTGAGTGGTGGTTTTCAGGGGCAGGGGTAAGGGGAGAATGGGCAGGTATTTAGTATTTAATGGATACAGAGCTTCAGTTTTGCAAATCAAAAGAGTTTGGAGATGGTTGGTAGTAATGGTTACACAACAATGTGAGTATAGTTAGTACCCCTGAACTGTACAATTAAAACGGTTAAAGATGGTAAATTTTGTTATATTTCACCAAAATTTTTAAAAATTGTTTAAAAAGGACTTGTCAATCACTTATAACTATAGACATAAAATACTTTATGTAATAGATAAGCTGTCCACAAATTTAGTATAGATAAATCAGTAATGACCTCTATGTATTTCAAATTCTGACTTTTTTTTCCTGAAGTAATAATTCATTATATAAATAAAACTCTAAACATCTCCCCATAGGAAACCCAGAATGTTGAGCCTTAGAAAAAAGAAAAAAAGAAAGAGAAATGCAGAATTAGATACATGACACAATGACAAAGAACTTGGCCACTACATTGCTTAGCTAAATAAGTATTAACTTTAAACAAATAAATAATATCAATATGTATATCTATATTTATCTATCTACCTGGCAAATATTTCCAACTCTCAAAAAAGTTTGTATATCACTATCAACTGCAGCATAACATAACTGAGATAAAAATAAGTGAGAGTAAGAGTGAATATTTAACTAATGATTAAATGAATAATATCCATAAAGATAAAATAATCACAAATTTTTTATGCACCAAATATACCTTAAATTGAAATACAAAAAGGAAATTCTGAGACAATTCAGTAGAGATGTGAAAAATTCACAAAACTATAAGTTTTAAAATTCCTTGCTTTGAAACATGTACTCTGACAAAAAGTAAGCAAATGTAGAATATATTTGAAGAACACAATTAAAAGCTTGCACACAAATAAATGTAGACAGAACATTCTTTTCAAAAAACAATTACAAACCTAAATCACCTAAGTAGTCCTACCTCCTCAAATCTATTTGTCGGAAATTTAAAAGAAAATGTCTAACTTTTATTGAACCAAAGAAAAAGATGAAATGGAAACACTACATCTAGTAAAAATAATAATATTCTAGGGAGGAGGGGATAAAAGGGGAGGAGGGGTAGGGAGAGGACAGAGGACAATAAGGACCAAAGGGGTATTAACATGTTAGAGATTAAAAATACTCTATATTCCTCCACCTCTTTTAACTCCTAAGTCCTTATTAAATATAAAAAGGTTTAAAAAATAAGAAGGCAGAAAGAGGAGGATAAGGAGAAGAATGAGGGGAGAGAGGATGAGAGGACAACTAAAAAGCATGGAGAGTAGAAAGTAAAGACTAAAAAGTTGCAGTGATTTACAGATGATAAAGTTTTCAGCACAGTAAATTCAAGAGAATCCAATGACAGAATATTTGAATTAATAAGTGAGTTTATCAGTTTTGGCAGAAGTCAGACAAACATACAAAAATCCATAACATTTCTACTTGCCAGCAATTAAAATCAGAAAATTTAATTTAAAAAGGATTATATTAATGAAAGCACCAAAATAAATGATGCTTACGAATATATCTAACAAAATATGTGTAAGATATTAACACACAGCACAAATAAAAAAGAAGAGAAAGATAAACAATTTGTGTGAGTTGAAAGGTACAAGTTGTTTAGATGTCAATTTCTACCAAACTCATTTATAAATTTAACACAATTTTAATAAAATTTAACAAAAATGTATTTAATTAGTAATTTTAAATTTCATAAGGAATTATTAAGTTGCATGACTACTCAAAATTACTCTAAAAGAACAAATTAACACATAGACATGCCCTATCTAATATCAAGACATATAAAGTATGGTAATTTAGAAGAATGTATAATTAATAAAAATAGACACTGTCACCAGAAAAGAATAAAAATCTTTACAGACTTAAACATATGCAATTTGTTCCTATTTATACCAACAGACATACTAGGGAAATTAGATATTATTCTTTACATTTTATGTATTGGCTTTTATTGTGAAAAGCATAATTGGAATCACAAAATACATACAAGACATTAATTAGAAGCCTAAAAGTGAAAAAAAAAAAATCAGAAATAACATAGAATAGGGCAGAAGACCTATATAGATATTTCTCCAAAGAAGACATACAGATGGCCAACAGGCACGTGAAAAGCTGCTCAACATCACTAATTAGCAGAGAAATGAAAATCAAAACTACAATGCAGTACCACCTCACACTGGTCAGAATGGCCATCATTAAAAAGTCTACAAATAATAAACGCTGGAGAGGGTATGGAGAAAAGGGAACCCTCCTACACTGTTGGTGGGAATGTAAGTTGGTGCAGCCACTATGGAAAACAGTATGGAGGTTTCCCCAAAAATAAAAATACAGTTGCCATATGATCCAGCAATCCCACTCCTGGGCATATATCCAGGCAAAACTATAATTGTAAAAGATATATGCATCCCTATGTTCATAGCAGCACTATTTACAATAGCCAAGACATGGAAACAACCTAAGTGTCCAATGACAGATGAATGGATAAAGAAGATGTGGTACATATATGCAATGGAATACTACTCAGCCATAAAAAAGAATGAAATAATGCCATTTGCAGCAATATGGATGGACCTAGAGATTATCATACTAAGTGAAGTAAGTCAGAAAGAGAAAGACAAATACCATATGATATCACTTATATGTGGAATCTACACTATGATACAAATGAACTTATCTATGAAACAGAAACAGACTCACAGGCATAGAGAACAGACTTTTGTAATTGCCAAGGGGGAGGAAGGGTGGGGGAGGGATGTATTGGGAGTTTGGGGTTAGCAGATGTAAAATATTATATACAGAATGGATAAACAACAAGGTCCTACTGTATAGCACAGGGAACTATATTCAGTATCCTCCTATAAAGCTTAATGGAAAAGAATATTAAAAAAGAATGTATATAGGTTTAACTGAGTCACTTTGCTGTACAGCTGAAACTAACACAATATTGTAAATCAACTATACTTCAATTTAAAAACAGATGAAAAAATAAATAACATGGAATATTAAATTTATGCCTAGTATAAGGATGAATTAAACAACATTCAATAATAACAGCATATACAAATATAAGTAGATTTTACAAATTAAACAAAATTATGGGTTTAGTGATAAAACATACCCTACATGTTTAAATATACGATAGAAAATACATAAAACAGTAAATCATTGTCATCCAGTAATTATTTTAAAGCATGTATGTCAATATAAATGATAAACTGCAGATAAAAATTAACAAATGATTTTAAAAAATACGTAAGAGAAACCAGAATGATAAAAAGATATGAACATTTAATCTAAGAATTTAAAAAAAAAGTAAATTTGAAACATAATACAATAGCACCATCTGAAGATGAATTGAATATTCATCAGAAGAGCAAACACTTATATATGACTATATAAATCTGCACTGGTTTTGTAGATAGACATTTAGATATATAGATTATATATACAGAGATACAGATAGATGATACAAAAATGCATATACAGATAAATATATGTATATAAGATATAGTTATAGACACAGAGATAGATAATAGGGAGGATAGGTAGGTAGGTAGATAGATAGATAGATAGATAGATAGATAGATAGATAGATAGATAGATAGATAGAGATAGAACAAGAGATGAAAAAGACTCAAGCCCAACGCATATAAATGGTTGCCTATGGAAGTTAAGAAAATGATTGGGATAGGGGAATTCCTTGATTATGTGTATATATAAGTAATGTGTTATATATTTTATGAAAACAACTGAAATATATATGAAATATATAAACTTTTAAAACATTTATTGACTTTGAATATCCAAAGTACTATTAACTTTCTATATCTTTAAAAATTTAACGATAATAACAATTGCATTAATAAATAATACTACCATCAGTCAAGGAGCAGAGAAATCAGTAGTAAAAACAAAATAAAACTTCCTGGGGCTTCCCTGGAAGTGGTTGAGAATCTGCCTGCCAATGCAGGGGACAGGGGTTCGAGCCCTGGTCTGGGAAGATCCCACATGCCGCGGAGCAACTAGGCCCGTGAGCCACAACTACTGAGCCTGCGCGTCTGGAGCCTGTGCTCCCAACAAGAGAGGCCGTGATAGTGAGAGGCCCGTGCACCGCGATGAAGAGTGGCCCCGCACAGAAGTTGTGCTTGCCACAACTAGAGAAAGCCCTTGCACAGAAATGAAAACCCAACACAGCCAAAATTAATTAATTAATTAATTAATACTGAATGTCCTCCAGCTCCTGTAAAAAAAAAAACAAAAAAACAAAAAAAACAAACTTCTTAATAAGATTAGTCAGTGGGAACAATCTTGAAATTTGGAAAAACCTTAACGAAACTAAAGAATGGGAGAATAACAATGGAGTCTAAATAAAACAAAACCTGGTAGAACTGAATTGGGAGCTTTACATGTTGGCCTTCCTTTCTAGCTACATTTTTTCCTTATTAATTCATGTAAATTACTCATTTATACTTCAAAATTGCAAATATGTTTCCACACTCTATATAAGATATATCTGGTAACTAGTTTTCTATTTAGAGAACTGAAAATATTCCGTAAAGTTTAAGAAAAAACTCAACCTAATGTTTTATTCTAATATTTACACAGACAGTAAATGTATCTTGGTTTATAAAGGCATGCAATTATAATTCACTTATTATTCTCTTCAGTTCAGTAGAATTTTCCTGAGCAAAGCATTTAAAACATTTTATGAAAATACATTACAGTTTTAGTTACTTTCTTCACATGAACACTTTGAAAATATACTTAGTTCCAGGCTTCTTAAAGCATTTTGATAAAATACCTCTCCTTTCTTCAGTACCTTGCATAGCATCAGATTCACAAAGTATACACAAAGAGTACTTTTAGAAAATATAACCAGTAGTTATTATAGAATATGAAATCAAATATTTTAATTTGCAATATTTGCTTAAAAGTTTGGTATTTTTTCCCAACATGGACTTAATGAGAAATCTAGAACTGTATTCTAATTCTACTCATTCAAAATATTTTAGCATTTTCATTTCATGTATTTCCTCCTCCAAAGCAGTGCATCCAAGCTAAAATGAACTATAATAGATTTTATGTATTTGATTCTTGTACTAAATACTAATAACTGGAATTCATTAGTTGCAATGCTTGTACAGTCTTCAGGAAATAGACAAACTATACATGTGTATTAAGATTAGGTTTTTTAGAGAGAATGATGTTTGTGGATGACATCTGTATTCATCAGAGTTCTCCAGAGAAACAGGATATATTGATATATAAGAGGAGATTTATTATGGGAATTGGCTCATGTAATTTGGGAGGTTGAGATATCTGACTACATGGGGTTTGCAAGTTGGAGATCTAGGAAAGTTGGTGGTATAATTCAGTCAAAGTCCAGAGGCATGAAAATCAGGAGTTCTGATGTCCAAGGGCAGAAAAATGGATGTTGCATCTTAAGAGAGTGAGAATTGCCCCTTCTCTGCCTTTTAGTTCTATTTGGGCCCTCAATGGATTGGTTGATGTCCCCATTCACCACCACATTGGTAAGGCAGATTTTCCTTATTCACTCTACTGATTTAAATGTTTATTTCTTCATGAGACTTCTTCATAGACACACCCAGAAATAATGTTTTACCAGCTATCTGGGCATCCCTTAGACCATTCAAGTTGATACATTAAATTAACCATCACAGCACCTCATAAAATGTGTGTACCACAGTATATTACACAAAGTTGGTGTAACTGGCAATCACTGGAACAATAATTTGCTTCTTATATCCATTGTTTTTAAACTGATAATTGATCATTACTTATATGCAAGCATTATGATAAAGTCAAGAGACAGGTACAGATATTTTGAAAGACGTGTCTCCATAAAACAAAGGCACCACAGGGTAAAGATCTTGGCACAGAAAATAGACATTTGACATGTTTTGTTAAGATGAAAATCATTCTTATGCATGTGACATCAGTGTAGCATGAGGATTCTAAATTCTAACACACTTAAAAATTATTTTTGAGGAAAATATTTCTAAAATGAGTACATCTTTCCTTTTTGCTTTTTTCATTATTATCAAAGTCATACACATCCATGTAAAATATCTAGAAAATACAGATCAATGCATTTTATAAATTTTATTAAAATGTTATTATAATAATTTGATAAACAAAAATAAATAATGTGTAACATTATACTTCTGAACCTGTCATTTATGGTCTATGATGTGAATCCAATCTGGCTTTAACTTTAATCACACCTTGACCTCCAATTATGCATATTCTGTACTCAATATTGTTGATATATGTGATTTTTCATCCAACCTTGACAGTGTCAGATAGGAAAATTCCAATGCAGCTATGTAAGATGACAAATTGATGTGTGTGCACAACTATTTCTCTCATGCTTCATTAGTCCTAGGATGAAGTGAGCACAGTAATTGTGTCCCATACCACCCTTCTTGCACTACATCTATAGATTTACTTTGGAGATTCAAGAATCTCCACGCATGTGCTTATGTATTTGACCAGTTTAGGATTGTTTATTAAAGAAAAAGAAGAGACTTCTTCTCTACCAATGTATATTATTTTGTTTGGGATGAAGAATTCCTGAAAGGGGTCCTTAACTTTTACTTAAAATAAATGTCTTCATAGGGCTTGTGATATATATAGCTCAGTATTTCGCAAAGTGCATTCCTCAGACCACTAATTATCTTTGATATTAATAAATATTAAAGGGACTCCGTCATAGTCAGGATGTGCAAAACACTTAGAGTCTTGTCTGCAGAACTTTTCATGGTCTTGGATGTGATTCATGAATTTTTCCTTGTGAATCTGAGGGAGAGCTACATTTAAGATTTAATTTATTAATTTATACAGGTAAATTATGCAAATTGCATGTGAGAGTTAAAATGTTGGGGAAAAAAGCACAAAAACTCTTGTGAAATCCTGACACCAGTAGATTGTACAGAGGTTCTTCAATTTACTCTCTCTCATAATAGTAACCTGTTTTGTCTGCATGATATCAGTTATATATTGTTCAATGTTGAATATAAAAACAAATATGTGAGACAATGTATTCAAAGTAAATTTCCAAAAACAGAATTAATAGGGAAAGGGTATATGTTCCAAAAGTACTGTACCAATTTAAATTCTCAACGCAAATATTTGGAAGAGCCTGAACCAACACTAGGTTTTGTCTTGTTTTAATTTTTGTGAATCTCATCAGAGAAAAATATCTTCTCTTATTTTATGTCTTTAATAATATCTGAGAATTAAGTTCTTTGAATAGAATAGAATGTTTCTTTCAATTCAGGGTGTTTTTTTTTTTTTTTTTTTAATTCACTATTCTTGTCTCTGCCAGTGTTTCTTTGAATGTGTCCACAGTCAGATGCAAAGCAAACAGACTTTCCTATATATTTTTGTACTTTTTTAGTTTTTTTTCTTTTTTTTAATCCATTATCATTTCCATGCATTCCTTAAAGAATAAATATAGTTGACAGGAAGCCACTCTGGGCTTTACAGCACTTTTATTACAAATCTGTTACATTTATCTTTAGAGTTAGTAATCAGAATGATATCTCTTTAAACATATTCAAATGTTTTGTTCTATCTTTCTATTTAAAAAAATATTATTGACAGAGAAAAATATTCTTAACACTGAAAGTGGTCAAAGTGCTGTCACTATTAATAATTTTTGTTTAGAGACTTGTAAGTGCTCACATTGTATATCATGCATTTTGTGTCTACATTACGGACATGGACATTTTCCCTCTTTTATGTGAATCTACTTACTCCTAGATAATTAATTCTATATTTTTATTCTCATGGTAAACTGTAATCATGTTCTAAATTCACGTTAGATGTCTCCACCACAAAGGGCTTTCTGACTTTTATCCAATACCAATAATTAGCCTCTTTTTTCTTAATATTACTGTTGCACTTTCCATAATTATTCTGCATGGCAAATAACACACTGTTTTGTTATCCACTTATCTGTCTGACTCTCCAATTATATAGAGAGCTCCCAGAGGAGAGGAGCTATATTTTATTCATTATTGAATTGAAAATTGCATTAAAAATACAAAATACATTTAATATGTTATAATAAAAATGTAAAACTAATAAAAATTAGAATATTCTTGAGAATTTTAAAATGTGCTAAAATTTAATTGGTTGAATTAATTACATTTTGGTAAAATTTGATGCTTTTATGTTTTGATAATATATTATGTTTTACAAAGGTGAAATTTGTACAAAGAAAATTTGCAGATGTTAAAGTCGGTATAAGAATATTAAAGTTAGACTTCCCTGGTGGCACAGTGGTTAAGAATCTGCCTGCCAATGCAGGGGACACGGGTTCGATCCCTGGTCTGGGAAGATCTCATATACCTTGGAGCAACTAAGCCCATGTGCCACAACTACTGAGCCTGTGCTCTACAGCCTGCGAGCCACAACTACCGAGCCCATGTGCCCCAACTACTGAAGCCCGTGAGCCTAGAGCCTGTGCTCTGCAACAAGAGAAGCCACTGCAGTGAGAAGCCCGCACACTGCAATGAAGAGTAGCCCTGCTCGCTACAACTAGAGAAAGCTGCGTGCAGCAACGGAGACCCAGTGCAGCCAAAAATAAATAAATAAATAAATTTTTTAAAATAAATAAATAAAATTTTTTAAAAAAGAAAATTAAAGTTGATCCATTGTCTTAAAAGCACAGGTAAATATGATATTTGATGAGTCTTGACTTCTTTCTAAATCATCATTTAAATGTTTAAAAAGTGACATTTCCATGTAATGGAACTACCTAGAAAAAAATAATATTATTTTAGCTTTAAGTATTATACTATATCCTATAAAATGAAACATTTTAATGAAAAATAAAGAATTCTATTTTAGGTCTTCCAAGTGTCACATGATTTTTGATAGTTACTGATAGATCCCAATCCAAATTCCTACTGATTTTAGAAATAGAAGATTTTTTAAATGG
This sequence comes from Eschrichtius robustus, assembly GCF_028021215.1. Lineage (NCBI taxonomy): Eukaryota > Metazoa > Chordata > Mammalia > Artiodactyla > Eschrichtiidae > Eschrichtius > Eschrichtius robustus. Next base: position 24,397,636 of record NC_090825.1, read on the forward strand.
GGCAAATTTCTATTGATACTGGGAAGTAGTAGATAGAGCATGTTAACCATGAATTCAGGGAGCCTAGATTCAATTTTCAGATTAAACAAGTATGAGAATGGAAATTTAGAAATGTACATGATACACCAGTTGTTCAATTTCTTCTTCCATAAATGGAAATAAATGAAAGTACTCAACACAAATTAGTTATTTGATTATTAAATGTCTGAATCTCTTAAGTGATTAATCATACAAATAAAGATACCAAAACAATGGTTAATTTTGATAATGATAGAGATATTAGTGTTGCCTAGTGAAAAGTAATTAGAATTATTCAAATGACAGCAATATTAATACATGAAAATTTGAAGTAGGAAATTTTGGAGATAATCAGTCCATGGAGTAGACTCATCAGAATTTTACTAGCACCGCTGTGAGGACTAATGATGGATGTAACATCATATTTCCTTCTTCTCAGCACTTATACTTGGTTGGACTGCTAAAATAGGAAAACAGCAGAACATCTGTCCATCCCCTAGTAACCCTTATTAATACCAAAAAAAAAAAAAAAAAGCAGGTCAAGATGGAAGAGTAGGAGGATGTACAGCTCACCTCCCCCTATTAACACGTCAAAAATACAATACATGTAGGGCAACTCTCACTGAAAACAAACTGGAGAATGGCAGAAAGAATCTCTACAACCAAGGCTGTAGAGAAAGATCTACATGGAGTCAGGTAGGAAAAGAGAAGCAATCACGTCAGGACTTGTGCCCCTAGAATAGGACACAGAAGGGGTGCAGTGTATCACAAGCTTGGAGAACTTTTCTGAGGAGTGAGGGATTCCAACCACATGTGTACCCCACCCCTAGGGTCTGACTCCAGAAAGATGAGTCCCCTTAGCTGGTTTAAAGCCAGTGGGACTTATAGGAAGGCTGTAAGAAACCAAGACTTCACTTGTGAAGAACATGCAAATGCTTACTTACTACTTATTCCAACCAACAAGGTAGATAAAACAGACTGAAACTGTCTGGAAGTCTCACTGATGTGCCAGGATCATCCCAACATGTGCTCTATCCATGCTGAGTGCCAGCTCTGCCCCCTTTAGCTCCAGGACAGCTCCCCACTAGGGCAAATGCTGCCATTATGGAGGAGTGCCCACTTGGGGACACAGAGCCTCCTTGGACATGGCACTGCATCTGAAAGGGCAAGGGCAGCCATTGGTGACACTCGCAGAGATGGTGGATTGGGAGCTATCTGGAGCTCTGGTGAGCTGGAACTAGCCCAGTATGTCCCCAGGCTTGCACCAGGCACCCACTCCAGCCCCTCTTGCTTCAGTGCTGCTTCTGGGGCAAAGGTGCTGTTGCCAGGGAGAGCACACACTTTGAGGGAATGGAGCCAGCTTGGACCTGACCCTCAGGGCTTCTGCTCTAGCAACTTGGGACCTGTACCCATCCCTGATAGGTGACTGATGGCCACTAAGTATAGGAGAAACCCAGGCTCACATCTGGCTCTGGGTCTAGCCCATTCATCTCCAGCTCTACCTCCCACCCACCCATGATAAAAACTCTCATCAAAGTTGCTATAGAGGAAACATATCTCAACAGAATAAAGGCCATTTATGACAAACCCACAGCTAATATCATACTCAATGGGGAAAAGCTGAAAGTGTTTTTCTAAAATCAGGAGTAAGACAAGGATGCCCACTCTTGACACTTCTATTTAATATAGTATTGGAAGTCCTAGCCACAGCAATCATAAAAGAAAAAGAAATAAAAAGCATCCATATTAGAAGGAAAGAAGTAAAGCTGTCACTAATTGCAGATGACATGATACTGTATATAGAAAACCATAAAGTCTCTACTCAAAAACTATTAGAAGTAATAAATGAATTCAGTAAAGTTACAGAATACAAGATTAATACATAAGAATCTTTTGCTTTTCCATACATTAATAATGAACAATCAGGAGGATACAGCAAGAAAACAATCTCATTTAAAATCACGTCAAAAAAAAATAAAATACACAGGAATAAACTTAACCAAGGAGAGAAAAGACCTATACTCTGTAAACTAATAAACACTGATAAAGGAAATGACAGATGATGTAAAGAAATGGAAAGAGATGCCTTGTTCATGGACTGCATGAATTAATATTGTTAAAATGTCCATATTACCCAACACAATCTACAGATTTAATGCTATCCCTATCAAAATACCCATGACATTTTTCACCAAACTAGACCAAATAATCCTAAAACTTATATGGAACCACAAAAGACCCCAAATTGCCAAACGAATTTTGAGAAAAATGTACAAAGCTCAAGTGGCCATGCTCCCTGACTTCAGACTATATTACAAAGCTACAGTAATCATAACAGCATGGTACTATCACAAAAATAGGCAAGTAAATCAATGGAACAGAATAGAGAGCCAAGAAATAAACCCACGCACTTCTGGTCAGTTAATTTATGACAAAGGAGGCAAAAATGTACAATGGGGAAAAACAGTCTCTTCAATAAGTTGGTGCTGGGAAAACCGGACAGCTACATGGAAAAGAAAGAAATTAGAACATTTTTTCACACCATGTACAAAAATAAACTCAAAATGGATTAAAAACGTAAATCTAAGACCAGACACCATAAAACTCCTAGAAGAAAACATAGGCAGAACACTTTTGACATAAATTGTAGCAATATGTTTCTGAATCTGTCTTCCAGAACAAAGGAAACTAAAGTAAAAATAATCAAATGGGAACTAATTAAACTTAAAAGCATAGGAAAACATCAACAAAACAAAAAAAAAAACTACTGAATAGGAGAAAGTATTTGCAAATAATATGACTGATAACGAGTTAATATCAAAAATATATAAATACTACACACAACTCAGTAACAACAACAACAAAAAAGCCAACTAAGAAATGGGCAGAAGACCTGAATAGATATTTTTCCAAAGACTACATACAGATGGCAGCAGGTACATGAAAAGATGCTCAACATTGCTAATCAGCAGAGAAATGCAAATTGTAAACCACAATAAGATATCACCTCACACCTGTCAGAATGGCTATCGTCAAAAAGTCTAGAAATAGCAAATATTGATGAGGATGTGGAGAAAAGGGTACCCTTGTACCCTTTTGGTGGGCATGTAAATTGGTGCAGCCACTATGAAAACAGTTTGGAGTTTCCTCGAAACACTAACAATAGGACTACCATGTGACCCAGCAATTCCACTCCTAGGTATATATCCAAAGATAACAAAAACACTAATTTGAAAAGTTACATTCACCCTAATGTTCACAGCAGCATTATTTACAATAGCCCAGATATGGAAGCAACTTAAGTGTCCATTAACAGAAGACTGGATAAATAAGAAGTGATAGACACACACACACACACACACACACACACACACACACACACACACACACAGTATGGAATACTAGCCATAAATAAATCTTGCTGTTTGCAACAACATGGATGGACCTGGAGGGTATTATGCTTAGTGAATTAAGTCAGCAGAGAAAGACAAATACTGTTATCACTTGTATGTAGAATCTACAAAATGAAACCAATGAATGAGTATAAACAAACAGAAATAGATTTACAGGTATAGAGAACAAATTAGTGGTTACCAGTGGGCAGAGGGAAGGTTGGAGGGGACAAGATAGGGGTAGGAGATTAAGAGGTACAAACGATTAAGTATAAAATAAATAAGATACAAGAATATATTGTATAGCACAGGGAAAATAGCCAATATTTTATGATAACTTTAAAAGGAGTATAATCTATAAAAATATTGGATCACTGTGCTGTACATCTAAAGCTAATATAATAATGTATATCAACTATATTTCAATAAAAAAGGAGGTGTGTTTATGTTATATAGTAGTTAGATTTTTTAGCAGTTAGTTCCAGGTATGTGTTATAACTTTTTTGAGTTCAATAAATTTTATAAAGGACTTTATGTGCCCTGCTTTAAGATTTGGTTCTGCATATATTTCTCTCAGATATATAAATCTATAAACCCATGAAAGAAAACTATAGTTAATTTAAATCCTTCTTCTTTTCCTTTCTAATTATCCGAAACAGTCAAGGGATGTTTTATATCAATTTCCACCAAAGAAAAAATAAACTTGGATCTGTAAAAATGCAGACAACTGGATAAGCATATAATTTTAAAATATTACAATTAAAGGGTGAATGACAATAAGTCCTTAAAGATAGTTTACAATGAAATGGGACAATTATTGAGAAAAAAATGTGGGTCCTCAACATGATTTAAGACACTACAGCCATGAAATTAGAGCAAGAAGCATAAAGATGGGGTATATCCAAAGGGTTTATGAAGATGGTAACACTATACAAAATTAATAAATTTCACCATAGCAGTAAAAAGAGAAGTATGAAGTGGGAGAAAATAACATCTGAAAGTAATGGAATGAAATCTGGTTTGACTTGACCTAGAACTACCTGGGACAATAACATCTGGGTCTGTTTTTCACAATAATCTTTTCAAAATGATGTTTGGAAATTTAAAAATTAAGACAAATATGAAATATCAAAACTGCCTTGCTTGCTGTGAAATCCCTAATCTATGGAAATGCATCTGGCCATGGGTTACTGTGAGCGGGCATGAGGCCATACAATGTGTGCATGTTAGAACCTTATAAAAAATAATCTGTTGGAAACTTAGACTGTGGTTTTTGTGTGTCAAGGTGATTTGCATACACCTTAACTCTCATGCTTAGCAGATGCATGTGCCCCATTTTAATGAGGAGTAAAGAAACCTATATACACAGGTAGCTCCAGGGTCAAGCGATGAGATGAAGATGCTGAGCATGCTGTATTTTCTATTCACTTTCTTTTTACAAGCCACATAAACAAAGCATTATATTAAAAACCTATTGCTTCTTTTAAGTTTGATTGCCTGTTCAACAATTGTGATATTTGAATATGGTGAAGTATATATGAGATCCCACTTAGATATAATCAGAACTACACTTGGAATAAACAGAGCTGACAGAGGACAAAAACAATGATAAAAGAAAAAATTAACTCTCATGATTAGTTGTAGACAAGAATTTGGTGAAAAGTTATTAAAACCTAGATATATCTAAAAAATAAAAAATTAACTCTCATGCTTAGTTGTAGACAAGAATTTGGTGAAAAGTTATTAAAACCTAGATATATTCTAGTTTAAGAAAAATGTTTAAGAATAATGAAAAAAACTAAACAAGCTAAACAGATTAATAAGGAGAAAGAGACAGAAGTAACACTTAGGATTTCTACAGGATGCTCTCCATAAAAATGGACATCAACTGTGAATAAATGGAAAATAATGAGATGAAAAAAACAACTACCTTATTCATCAGGTATTCATGTGTGGAGGTAATAAAAGATATTTTCAAATGTACATCTGAAGTCTCTTTTTACAAAAATCTCACAAAAACATCCCTCCCAACCATGAAAATCATAAATATAAATTCCAGATGTGAAGAAGTTGTTAGATAAAAGATCTAACAATGAAAGGTAAAGATAGAAGAGATTAGAAATTCTTTTAAATAAATATAATAAATATAGTTACAAAATTTATGTGACTATCAAATTTCGGAGGGTAAAGTTATCCAACAAGAATAATTTAATAATCATTTTCCATTTCTAAAATTTTAATTTATGAAATTTACGGAAAACTTGAAATGTGAAAGTTTTTCCAAAATCTATAACTAAAAATTTTATAAAATAGTTGTGTAATATTTTTAAACATTGTGTTATTATTATCACTATCATAATTTTTATAATCATTAGCATACCCCTCATTGTTATTATTTAGTCTGTGTCTCTTAGCAGGAGGGTATATCGACCCATGCCAAAAAAGTCAGTTAAAACTGAAAAATATTCTTTAAAAAGCTCAGAAAACACTGACTAACTTATGAAAAACTAAGAAAATGTTTCTTAAAAGCACTTAAAATCTTTGATCATTATGCAATGTAAGTATAAATTGATAACAAAATATTAAAATGTAATGATTAAAATTTGTTTTGTACCATAGAAAAGAAAATCATAAAGAAGACTACATATTTATTTATGGCAATCAGCCAAGTTGTACTTTGAATAAATCACATGCATATAAAGAAATTACTAAACAATAAACATAGAGCCCTACAATTTTGTTGAGTTCCAGTAACAGAGATCAAAATTTGAGGAAGAAAAGTTGCTAAAATTTGCAAAGAAAGGTATTCAAATGAAGGAAGATAGGAAGGGAAAGAGTTCCCAAAGTCTTTATGGAAGTCTTCTTGAATCTTCAACTGAGTATTTTTCTGAAGATATATAAGGTGAGTCACAGAAGCCAGGAAAGACAATTTACAGCAAGTGAGAAATTAAATCTAGATATCACACAAAGCCAGAAATTGTTTTGCGTTCCCAGGATCTAGAGCAGAGAGATCTTATGAAATAAACAGGACATTCAATAGTTAACCTATTAAGTACCACACCTTAGAGGTAGAGTATATTAGCTCAAAGGTAAAGGGTACTGTAGACTTGCAAGAAAAATTCTTAGAAGCAAGCCTTCAGACAATCAATCTTTTTTTGTAAATAAGTTAACAGCCAATCAGAAAAGAAGTCTACAACTCTTTGACGATACAACAAAATCCCATAATCAGTCATATAAATTGCTTGATAGCCAATAAAAAATTACTAGACATGCAAAGAAGCAGGGAAATGTGACACATAACCAAGGTAAAAATCAGTGAATAGAAATAACATAAATGATGGAATTAGCAGAGAAAGACTTTAAAATAGCATTATAAACATACTCCATATACATAAGGATGTGAAGAAAACCAGGGACATAATGAAGAGAGAAATGGAAGAAATTAAAAGAACCACAAGAAATTAAGGGTGATAAAAAATAAAATAAGTAAATTGAAATTTTAATGGGATGTCATTTTTATATGATTGAATGGTGGAAAAAATGATTAGTAAAGAGATATAGCAAAAAAAACTATTCTAATTGAAGCCTTGAAAGGCCAAAAAAAAAAAAAAAAAAGCCTAACCAATCTGTGGGAAAATATGAAGCACTATAACAAACATATAACTGGAGACCAAGAAAAACAGTGGTAGGGGCATAAAAATTACAAACACATTTAAAGAAACAAGGTCAGTTTTTTTCAAATTTGAACAGAACTTCACTGCATCAAGATGTTTAGTTAAATCAGGGGGAAAAAATCAATGAAAATTATCAATTATAATGAAGAAATCAGTTTATACTGATAATAAAAAGAAAATCTTAAAAACAGCTAGAAAAAATAAAGCCACATTATGTACAAAGATAAAAGTATTCCCAGAATTTGGTCAGAAACCACAAAAGACAGATGTCAAAGAAAAAATATCTTTAAAGTGCCAATTTAAAAAGGAAATCTAAAACCTATGATTACATGTTCAGGAGGAAAAATGCCTGAAAGTGAAGGAAAGAAAAACATATTTTAAGAAAATAAAAAGGCAAGAAAGAGGAGGTTTGCACCACAAGAAATGCAGGAAAATCTTCAGGCAGAATGCAAGGACAAGAGAGGGACATTTACATTTATATAAGAATTCCCCAAATGTTAATATTTTGTCCTACTTACTTTGTCATTCATTTTATCCATATCTATATCTGTTTGTATATCTACTGTTCTATCCATCTATCTACTGATCATCTACATCTGTCTCTCCATCCATCTATCCATCCATCCATCTTATTTTTCTGTGGTACTTGAAGAATTTATAAATGGAGCTCCTTTACCTCTAAATAATAAAGTATTATTTTCTAAAAACAAAAGCATTCTCTTTGGTAAACACAACATGGTGATTTAATTCAGGAAATTAACAGTGCTCTAATAGTACTACCTAAACTCCAGACCTTATTCAAATTCCATCAATAATGAGAAATATACATATATGCTTTTTAAACTTCTTTAAAACTCAGATGTCTATTTCAGTCTTGTTATTATAAAAAAGTTTATTTTTTTTATTCTCAAATTGCAAATTAGTTCCAGTGTTTGAAATTATGTTATTTTTAAGAGAACTATATTTTTAAAGAGACAAACAGAAAGAGAGGCTTTAATTTGGCTTTTCTGTTATTCAACAGCTCTTTTCAGAGAGAAAACTGCATTTGTATGGAAGAATTATTTGTGACCACCTAGAGGAGTGGGATAGGGAGGGTGGGAAGGAGGGAGACGCAAGAGGGAAGAGATATGGGAACATATTTATAACTGATTCACTTTGTTATAAAGCAGAAACTAACACGATTGTAAAGCAATTATACTCTAATAAAGATGTTTAAAAAAATAATAAATAATAAATAATGACTGACTAGTAATATATCAACACTAATGTTTTGTAGCTTCTGTATAGAAAATTTTCTCTACCTGTATTTTGTTTTATAATAAAAGGTTTAAAAAATAAATCAATAAATAAAATTGCTGATCGGATTTACTGGATGGAAATCCCTGGTGTGGTCCCTGGGGCATTAACCATAAAATCCAGAATAGTTTGGAAATGAAAGGAGTTGAGAAAAAAACTTCACAAAGTTTGTCTATGAAAAAGTATGGAGCATTAGGACAATATTGATAAGAGGAGGTAAAATTCTCTTCAACTTTTTATTTTAAGAGAATTGTAGACTTAGAGAAGAGTTGCACAGACAGTACAGAGGGTCACCATATATATTCTGAGGGTTTTTGGAAAAAACATGTTCTTTGTGAGAGATACATGAAGAGCATTTTTAAAAGCTGTTGAAGGTATGTAGCAGACAGGCAGGGTTAGGCAATTCATGTAAGATAATAAGTAATGGATATTATGAGCTTCCTGAAAATACTACCTCATTCAGGGCACTACTAGAGAAGATGGCCTTCAATGTGTAATTATGGGAGAGGAGTAAAAATTATGAGTTCCTATGTAGGAATATTTGGAAATTTAGTGTGATGAGTTTAAAGAGGTTATCTCCTAATGTATTCTTTTTCTGTGTGTAGTAGGTGGAATAATCTTGTCACCTTGAAGTAAAGGGGAAATGAGAGACATTCAGGATGGTGGAGGAGTAAGATGTGATCACCTTCCTCCCCACAAATACATCAGAAATACATCTACATGTGGAACAACTCCTACAGAACACCTACTGAATGCTGGCAGAAGACCTCAGACCTCCGGAAAGACAAGAAACTCCCCACGTACCTGGGTAGGGCAAAAGAAAAAAGAAAAAAACAGAGACAAAAGAATAGGGACGGGACCTGCACCAGTGGGAGGGAGCTGTGAAAGAGGAAAGGTTTCCACACACTAGGAAGCCCCTTCGCTGGTGGAGATGGGGGGTTGTGGGGGGGAAGCTTTGGAGCCACAGAGGAGAGCAGAGCAACAGGGGTGCAGAGGGCAAAGCAGAGAGATTCCCTCACAGAGGATAGCTGCCAACTAGAACTCACCAGCCTGACAGGCTTGTCCGCTCACCCGTCTGGGCAGGCGAGGGCTCAGAGCTGAGGCTCGGGCTTCGGAGGTAAGATCCCAAGGAAAGGACTGGGGTTGGCTGCGTGAACACAGCCTGAAGGGGGCTAGTGCCACACAGCTAGCTGGGACAGAGTCTGGGAAAAAGTTTGGACCTGCCAAAGAGGCAAGAGACCATTGTTTCAGGGTGCACAAGGAGAGGGGATTCAGAGCACCACCTAAACAAGCTCCAGAGACGGGCATGAGCTGTGGCTATCAGCGCAGACACCAGAGAGGGGCATTAAATGCTAAGGCTGCTACTGCAGCCACCAAGAACCCTGTCTGCAAGCACAGGTCACTATCCACACCTTCCCTCCCGGGAGCATGTGCAGCCCCCCACTGCCAGGGGCCCGTGATCCAGGGACAACTACCATGGGAGAACAAACGGGGCACCTCAGGCTGTTGCAACGTTATGCCATCCTCTGCCGCTGCAGGCTCGCCCCCGCACTCTGTACCCCTCCCTCCCCCCGGCCTGAGTGAGCCAGAGCCCCCTAATCAGCTGCTGCTTTAACCCCATCCTGTCTAAGCGAAGAACAGATGTGCTCAGGCGACCTAAACGCAGAGGCGGGGCCAAATCCAAAGCTGAACCCCAGGATCTGTGAGAACAAAGAAGAGAAAGGGAAATCTCTCCCAGCAACCTCAGGAGCAGCGGATTAAATCTCCACAGTCAACTTGATGTACCCAGCAGAGAAATATGCAGCAGATAAAGGAGCAAGGTAAAAACACACCAGACCAAACAAATGAAGAGGAAATAGGCAGTCTACCTGAAAAAGAATTCAGAGTAATGATAGTAAAGATGATCCAAAATCTCAGAAATAGAATGGAGAAAATACAAGAAACGTTTAACAAGGACCTAGAAGAACTAAAGAGCAAACAAACAATGATGAACAACACAATAAACGAAATTAAAAATTCTCTAGAAGGGATCAATAGCAGAATAACTGAGGCAGAAAAACGGATAAGTGACCTGGAAGATAAAATAATGGGAATAACTACCATAGAGCAGAATAAAGAAAAAAAGAATGAAAAGAATTGAGGATAGTTTCAGAGACCTCTGGGACAACATTAAATGCATGAACATTCAAATTTTAGAGGTCCCAGAAGAAGAAGACAAAAAGAAAGGGACTGAGAAAATATTTGAAGAGATTATTGTTGAAAACTTCACTAACATGGGAAAGGAAATAGTCAATCAAGTCCAGGAAGCGCAGAGAGTCCCATACAGGATAAATCCAAGGAGAAACATGCCAAGACACAGATTAATCAAACTATCAAAAAGTAAATACAAAGAAAAAATATTAAAAGCAGCAAGGGAAAAATAACAAATAACATACAAGGGAATACCCATAAGGTTAACAGCTGATCTTTCAGCAGACACTCCGCAAGCCAGAAGGGAGTGGCAGGACATATTTAAAGTGACGAAAGGGAAAAACCTACAACCAAGATTACTCTACCCAGCAAGGATCTCATTCAGATTCAGCGGAGAAATTAAAACCTTTACAGACAAGCAAAACTGAGAGAATTCAGTACCACCAAACCAGCTTTACAACAAATGCTAAAGGAACTTCTCTAGGTAGGAAACACAAGAGAAGGAAAAGACTTACAATAACAAACCCAAAACAATTAAGAAAATGGTAATAGGAACATACATATCGATAACTACCTTAAATGTAAATGGATTAAATGCTCCAACCAAAAGACATCGACTGGCTGAATGTATACAAAAACAAGACCCATATATATGCTGTCTACAAGAGACCCACTTCAGACCTAGGGACACATACAGACTGAAAGTGAGGGGATGGAAAAAGATATTCCATGCAAATGGAAATCAAAAGAAAGCTGGAGTAGCAATTCTCTTATCAGACAAAATAGACTTTAAAATAAAGACTATCAAGGGATCAATCCAAGAAGATGATATAACAATTGTAAATACTTATGCACCCAACATAGGAGCACCTCAATACATAAGGCAAATGTTAACAGCCATAAAAGGGGAAATGGACAGTAACACAATAATAGTAGGGGACATTAACAACCCACTTTCACCAATGGACAGATCATCCAAAATGAAAATATATAAGGAAACACATGCTTTAAATGATATATTAAATAAGATGGACTTAATTGATATTTAAATACATTAAACAAAATGGACTTAATTGATATTTATAGGACATTCCATCCAAAAACAACAGAATACACTTTCTTCTCAAGTGCTCATGGAACATTCTCCAGGATAGCTCATATCTTGGGTTACAAATCAAGCCTTTGTATATTTTAAGAAAATTGAAATTGTATCAAGTATCTTTTCCGACTACAATGCTATGAGACTACATATCAATTATAGGAAAAAATCTGTAAAATATACAAACACATGGAGGCTAAACAACACACTACTAAATAACCAAGAGATCACTGAAGAAATCAAACAGTAAATCAAAAAATACCTAGAAACAAATGACAATGAAAACACAATGACCCAAAACTTATGGGATGCAGCAAAAGCAGTTCTAAGAGGGAAGTTTATAGCAATACAATCCTACCTCAAGAAACAAGAAACAACTCAAATAAACAACCTAACCTTACACCTAAAGCAATTAGAGAATGAAGGACAAAAAACCCCAAAGTTAGCAGAACGAAAGAAATCATAAAGATCAGATCAGAAATAAATGAAATAGAAATGAAGAAAACAATAGCAAAGATCAATAAAACTAAAAGCTGGTTTTTTGAGAAGATAAACAAAATTGATAAACCATTAGCCAGAGTCATCAAGGAAAAAAGGGAGAAGACTCAAATCAAAAGAATTAGAAATGAAAAAGGTAAAGTAACAACTGACACTGCAGAAATACAAAGGATCATGAGAGATTACTATAAACAACTATATGCCAATAAAATGGAAAACCTGGAAGAAATGGACAAATTCTTAGAAAAGCACAACCTTCCGAAACTGAACCAGGAAGATATAGAAAATATAAACAGACCAATCTCAAGCACTGAAATTGAAACTGTGATTAAAAATCTTCCAACAAACAAAAGCCCAGGACCAGATGGCTTCACAGGCGAATTCTATCAAACATTTAGAGAAAACCTAACACCTATCCTTCTCAAACTGCTGCAAAATATAGCAGAGGGAGGAACACTCCCAAACTCATTCTACGAGGCCACCATCACCCTAATACCAGAACCAGACAAAGATTTCACACACACAAAAAAACTACAGGCCAATATCACTGATGAACATAGATGCAAAAATCCTCAACACAATATTAGCAAACAGAATCCAACAGCATATTAAAAGGATCATACACCATAATCAAGTGGGGTTTAGCCCAGGAATGCAAGGATTCTTCAATATACTCGAATCACTGTGATAAACTATATTAACAAATTGAAGAATAAAAACCATATGATCATCTCAATAGATGCAGAAAAAGCTTTCAACAAAATTCAACACCCATTTATGATAAAAACCCTCCAGAAAGTAGGCATAGAGGGAACTTACCTCAACATAATAAAGGCCATATATGACAAACCCACAGCCAACATCATTCTCAATGGTGAAAAACTGAAACCATTTCCACGAAGATCAGGAACAAGACAAGTTTGCCCATTCTCACCACTATTATTCAACATAGTTTTGGAAGTTTTAGCTAGAGCAATCAGAGAAGAAAAACAAATAAAAGGAATCCAAATTGGAAAAGAAGAAATAAAACTGTCACGGTTTGCAGATGACATGCTACTATACATAGAGAATCCTAAAGATGATACCAGAAAACTACTAGAGCTAATCAATGAATTTGGTAAATAGCACAATACAAAATTAATGCACAGAAATCTCTTGCATTCCTATACACTAATGATGAAATATCTGAAAGAGAAATTAAGGAAACACTCCCATTTACCACTGCAACAAAAAGAATAAAATACCTAGGAGTAACCCTATGTAAGGAGACAAAAGACCTGTATACAAAAAACTATAAGACACTGATGAAAGAAATTAAAGATGATACAAACAGATGGAGAGATATACCATGTTCTTGGATTGGAAGAATCAACATTGTGAAAATAACTATACTACCCAAAGTAATCTACAGATTCAATGCAATCCCTGTCAAACGACCAATGTCATTTTTCACAGAACTAGAACAAAAAATTTCACAATTTGTATGGAAACACAGAAGACCCCAAATAGCCAAAGTAATCTTGAGAAAGAAAAAGGGAGCTGGAGGAATCAGGCTCCCTGACTTCAGACTATACTACAAAGCTACAGTCATCAAGACAGTATGGTACTGGCACAAAAACAGAAATCAAGATCAATGGAACAGGATAGAAAGCCCAGAGATAAACCCATGCACATATAGTCACCTTATTTTTGATAAAGGAGGCAAGAATATACAATGGAGAAAAGACAGCCTCTTCGATAAATGGTGCTGGGAAAACTGGACAGCTACATGTAGAAGAATGAAATTAGAATACTTCCTAACACCATACACAAAAATAAACTCAAAATGGATTAAAGACCTAAATGTAAGGCCAGACACTGTACAACTCTTAGAGGAAAACATAGGCAGAACACTCTATGACATAAATCAAAGCAAAATCCTTTTTGACTCACCTCATAGAGAAATGGAAATAAAAACAAAAATAAACAAATGGAACCTAACAAAACTTAAAAAGTTTTGTACAGCAAAGGAAATCATAAACAAGATGAAAAGACAACCCTGAGAATGGGAGAAAATATTTGCAAATGAAGCAACTGACAAAGGAGTAATCTCCAAAATGTACAAGCAGCTCATGCAGCTCAATATCAAGAAATCAAACAACCCAGTCCCAATTGGGTAGAAGACCTAAATAGACATTTCTCCAAAGAAGATATACAGATTGCCAACAAACACATGAAAGGATGCTCAACATCACTAATCATTGGAGAAATGCTACAATGAAGTATGAAAACTACAATGAAGTATCACCTCACACCAGTCAGAACGGCCATCATCAAAAACTCTACAAACAATAAATGCTGGAGAGGGTGTGGAGAAAAGGGAACCCTCTTGCACTGTTGGTGGGAATGTAAATTGATACAGCCACTATGGAGAACAGTATGGAGGTTCCTTAAAAAAGTAAAAATAGAACTACCATACGACCCAGCAATCTCACTACTGGGCATATACACTGAGAAAACCATAATCCAAAAAGATTCATGTACTACAATTTTCATTGCAGCTGTATTTACAACAGTCAGGACATGGAAGCAACCTAAGTGTCCATCAACAGATGAATGGATAAGGAAGATGTGGCACATATATACAATGGAATATTACTCAGCCATAAAAAGAAACGAAATTGAGTTATTGGTAGTGAGGTGGATGGACTTAGAGACTGTCATACAGAGTGAAGTAAGTCAGACAGAGAAAAACAAATACCATATGCTAAAACGTATATATGGAATCTAAAAAAAAATAAAATTCTTTCTGAAGAACCTAAGGGCAGGACAGGAATAAAGATGCCGACGTAGAGAATGGACTTGAGGACATGGGGAAGGGCGAATGGTAAACTGGGACGAAGTGAGAGAGTGGCATGGACATATATACACTGCCAAATGTAAAATAGATAGCTAGTGGGAAGCAGCCGCATAGTACAGGGAGGTCAGCTCGGTGCTTTGTGTCCACCTAGAGGGGTGGGATAAGGAGTGTGGGAGGGAAAGTCAAGAGGGAGGAGATATGGGGATATATATATATATATATATATATATATATATGTATAGCTGATTCACTTTTTTAAAAAGCAGAAACTAACACACCATTGTAAAGCAATTATACTCCAATAAAAATGTTAAAAAAAAAAAGGAGAAATGAGGCTTTGGAATGAAGGCCTGGAAGGATTAAAAAACTTAGATCCTTCCCCAGTAATTGTGAGGTTGAGTGAGCAGAAGGCGACTGTGGTTTTGCCAAACAATTGGAGGCAGACAGTTCACAAGTCTAGCCACACACCTGGATGTTTGATTGTCTCCCTACAACCCTACAGCTGGCGTAGGCCTGGAGAAGGCAGTTTAAAGAATATGTCCAGAAGTAAGTGTAACTGGGCTGAGGCTGTGAAAGAAAAACAGGCAAAACAATTTCTCAAGCACTAGGAAAAGAGAGGTTGGAATCAGAAGCCAAGGGATTTAAAATATAGAAACAGAAATGAGAAGAAAAGCCCTACTGATGGAAGGAAGTAGAAATGTGAATGGATTGGAAATCCCAGTAAAGAAGAGCAGGCATGGTGGGGACTTGGACCACAAAAGGGGGAAGTATGGTAAATGATCCTAAACTTCCTCTCCAGACTAATTTTTAAATTATTTAATTAAGTTTCAAAATACCCATTGAGATTTTTCTTTAAATTTTATTATACATATACATCCACAAGGGAAAAGTGATGTATTTACATTGTTAGACATTCTCAGTCAAAAGCATGTTAAATATCTCAGTCCATGCAAACCTTATTTTAGGTCACTTTGCCGTGTTTGGTTGTTGTCTACAATACAAATTGTAATTGCGTGCACAATTCTCATTCCACTGGGTGTTCACTCTTGTGTCTTTAGAAAATCAAACGTTTAAGTCACCAAATTGATGACTGTTTCTTTATTATTGACCAGAATTCAATAACAGGGACTCCATGGTCTGTCAGTGAAAATGCTTTATTTACCCTGCTTGTAGGGATGGATCTATTTGAGCCTATAATTAAATCTTACGCAGGCTTATTCTGACATATTTACTTTTGACAATTTAAGAAGCCAATATTACCCATTATTATGTATACATTATTGATCTTTTGAATTTTAGTTTTCAATTCCATATCATGGATTAAAAAAATAGAATTTTTTTCTAATAGAGAAGTTATCTTCTTTATTTCCTTTCAGCCAGCCTATTGTGAGGCTAAAAAATGGTCAAAATCAAATAAATATTATACAATGTAAATTATCATGAAATGTAATAGATTACCACCAATATTTATCAATATTTACAATATCTATCAATATTTAACATATACACCAAATTTGGATTTAAATATGTGTGGGTTTAAATATTTATATGTTTAAATTTCAGCACCATTTCTTATTTATGAACTGTGTCATCTAGAGCAACTACTCATATCTCTAAACTCTCTATTTCCTCATATGTAAATTGCATGTAATAATACAGGCCTCAGGGACTTCTCTGGTGGTGCAGTGGATAAGACTCCATGCTCCCAATGCAGGCGGCCCGGGTTCAATCCCTGGTCAGGGAACTAGATCCCACATGCATGCCGCAACTAAGAGTTCACATGCCACAACTAAGGAGCCCTCCTGCTGCAACTAAGGACGTGCTGCAACTAAGGAGCCGCCTGCCGCAACTAAGGAGGCCACCTGCCGCAACTAAGAACTGGTGCAACCAAATAAATAAATAAATATTAAAAAAATAATATAGGCCTCAAAGAATAGTGGTATGTATTTGTTTGTCAGTTATTAGTAATAAATTGATTATTACTGATGTGGAACTTCTTAGACAATATATTTTACAAGAAAGATTGATATATAATATCTTTATAAATGTTACATGATTGAGCTGAGAATTCTGAAGATATAATATACTATACTCATCTTTAGTTTGCATTTTTTATGTAACAATGTGCATAACTTATATGAATCATTTTTTTTCATGTTAAACTGAGAACTTCAAACAATGCCTAAGGAAAACCACTCAAAGAGCACAGTGATGGATTTCTTGAAGTGTTTTGTTCCCCATCAGAGGAAGAAACAAAGTGAGACCCAAGATGATATAAGAAATAAGTAATCTGTTTAAGAACAAAAAAAATGGCACTATGT
The DNA here is from genome assembly GCF_028021215.1 of Eschrichtius robustus. Taxonomy (NCBI): domain Eukaryota; kingdom Metazoa; phylum Chordata; class Mammalia; order Artiodactyla; family Eschrichtiidae; genus Eschrichtius; species Eschrichtius robustus. Next base: position 24,414,963 of record NC_090825.1, read on the forward strand.
TGGAACATAATGTGCCAGAAAAAATGGATTTGAAATGATACAGAATCTAGGTACACACAGTGAAGAGGGAAAAAAAAAATAGATGTGCCATAATGGAAGAGAAAGATTACACAAAAGGCAGTTCAGAAAGCACATTTCTATGTTGTTATCCTATTTTCCTTTCCCTCTTTTAGAAGTAATACCTCTCCCAATTAATTTCCATCTATGCACATATTCGCTGTGTATTATTTAGAAGAGAATCAGTTCCATATTTTAAAAAGGGATGAGATTATAAAAGGAGGAAAGTGTAATGAGGTAGAAGACTGAAGGGAAAAAAACATGAAATAAGATTAGATAAAGAGAAATGAAAAAGAAACAATATAGTTGTATTTTAATACGTTAACCAAATAATTTTGCTGCAAAAACCAAAAACCGGCTAGGCCAAAATTTAACAAAGGGCTGCTTTATGTAAAATGTTTTTTAACAAGTAAAACTTTATGAAATTCTGAGATCGTTCAGTAGATTAGATATATCTGCAAATCACTATCAATCAAGCTGAAACCTCTGCAATATGTATTTTTATGAATATTCTTTTTTAAAAAACAAATTCACCCATATGAAATAAGAATAGCTCTTTTCTTCTCTTTGCTTAATAAAATTAACAAATAAATACACATATATAGAAAAAAAAACATGTAAAGTGTGTTCACTGCATGACCCAGTTGTGCACACAGTTGAATGTCTTTCCTGTACACTCTTGTGTTTTCCTGGAGAAAATACTTCAGTGCTTCCTTTGTCTTTTTTTCTGTAACTGTTTTTAAGTTTTCCCCAAATGATCCAGAGATCTATTCTCCTTCTAGAATTAGACTTTTTCCCAACCATAATATTTTCTTGCAGATGGTTCTTCTGTTACACTTTGAACTGGTTGTTCTCCACTCATGGGGCAGTCTTCTTCCTTGAACTTCCACTCATCTTCAACTTAGGACTTCCTCCACTACGTCCCATCCCTTGTTTCCTGATCTTCATGCTTTCCTGTTTTTAACTCAGTAATATTGTTGGAGTCCATCCCTCAGTAATTATCTTGGGTCTTGGTGTTGAATCTTTCTTGGATTCTTTATCAAATTGAGTGGGTAATGGCCAGGATGCCTTAAGCAGTCACTCTGGGTGGTAACTTCTCTGACCAGCTGTAACAGTTATTACTCTTTCATTGTATTTCTACTTCCTGAACATGTATTCAAATATATCATCTACGATTTTCTTCTCTTTCAAGGAGCTGGAGGGCTGGAGTTGCATATTTCTCTTCTGCCAGTGAGGTTAGGCTTAGATAAATTCCACACTGTTTGGCTCTGATAAAAGTTTCCCTTGAGGGTGCACTTTGTTAAGAAGAACAGGGACATGAGGGCATATTTCAGAATAGTGACTTTTCCCCTCCCCCTGCCAGAAGTATGAGAGAATTTTTCCTCTATTCTTCACAGTAAGAATCTAATGGGACTCCTAGAGGTAAAACGTATAAAAGGTTGGGGCCACATGGAGATTTTAACTCTCAAGCTAGTGCACACTGAGCCTCTAGCACTGTCAATACAGTTTGTGTTCCTACTGGGATTGGCGGCAGTGGTGGGATTCTGTTCCACTTCTGGGTTTATACTCCCAATAAGCTGTGATTCTCTGTATTCTCCTATCTCTCCAGGTTTAGGGGCAGCAGTTTGCCTTGTGGCTTTAGCTCCCTGATGACTCTAAAAAGAGTTGCTGCTTTTCACTTTATTCATCACTTTTCCTGTTGTGAGGAAGGAAGTAACAACTTTCAGGCTCATTACAATTTGGATTAAAAACCAGAAATACAATCAACACAATATACAAAAATCCTTTTACGAATTTTTCTCTTAGATTGTCAGTTCATCTCTTAGATAGGTCAATCACAGTTATTTATTATGTGACTTTTAAATCTTTTCAGTGTTAAAATGCATGTTTCATTTTATCCTTTCCCCGAAGGGTATATCTAGATAATCGTTCAATTTTGCTGACTTTTCACCAAATCAGTATTCTTAATCATTGTGTTTAGGAACTGGGTCCAGAATAATTCTCTCACTGATGGTGGCATTTATTAATCCATTTGGGAATTTTGTTCTAGCCCTTGCTAAGTGTAAAGACTTGGGCCAGGTTCTGAATTCTACACAAAGAGGAGTAAGATGTGATTTCCACTTTCAAGGTCGTAACAGTCTATCAATAAGCTGCCAAAATACACTTGGAATGCGCAAAGTGATAAAATGGCAATGCATTAGTTTCCTGTGGTTCCTATAAAAACATCAGAAACTGGTGGCTTAAATCTATAGAGATTTATTGTCTCACAGTTTTAGAGGCCAAAAGTCCTCAATCAAGGTGTTGGCAGGGCTACATTCCCTCCCAAAGCTAGAGTGGAGCAGCTATTTTTGCCACTTCCAACTTCTGGTGACTCCACGTGTTCCTTGGCTTGTGGCTGTACTGCTCCGGTCTCTCTGGGTCACACAGCTTCCTCCTCCTGTGTCTGTGTTTCTCCTTTTCTGTCTGTCTCAAAACTGTTTCTCTCTCATAAAGATAAATGTGATTGCATTTAGGGCCCTCCTGGTTAAGCCAAGATAAGTTTTTCCTCTCAAGATTCTTAACGTAATCACATCTTTTGCCATACTAGGAGTAATTCAGACATTCTGAATATAAGGGCATGGACCTATATTTTGGGGGCCATGATTCAATTCATTATGGCCAATAAAACACCAAAATCTATAGAAATAGAGAAAGAAGTCAGGGAACCCCCTGCTTTTAAGGTAGGTATATTTAACCTGGCAGAGAGAAGCAGTTTTAATGTTTTTAAAGACAAAAAAAAATCCATGCTGAGTGATTACTTCTGTGTCTCTCATAATCCTAATCACGAATACATATTATGTTATTTAAACATCACAAAATCTTAATCAGCTTATGATTATACCAAGTGATCTGTAGCTGAGTTCAAGAATTTCAAGGACATTATAGGATTATTCTAATTTCTTTAGTCATAATGCTCATAGGTTATAAAGTCAGGACTTCCACCCACATTTTTCTGACCCAAAGCTCATGAGCTTTTAAGAAAAAAAGAATACGATAATAATAATATTAGTATAATTAGTGTTAACTAGAAGAATATGTTTTCTTTTATCTTCAGAGTATGATGTGTTTACTCTAAGTTTGTTTTCTTTTTATTCACTCAGAATTTGAGGGCAGCACTTTTTGGATTATTCTACTAGCTCCCCAGTTATCATTAGAACTGCTACTACACTCAACTGGTGAGCCAGTAAAAGCCGGCTTTAAAAGCAAGAAGCCTTATGCCATGTGCCTGTGGGGCTTGCAGTCAGAGCAGTCCTGACGCATCCCGTAGAAGTAGAGAAAATGGAACCTCTGAGCCAGAGGCAACAGCAGAACTGATGAAATGAGCAGCTGTGCTCACAGGCTTCAGTAGCCTCATCATTTCTTCCTATCTATTTATTTATTTATTTTTAAAGAGTATCTTAATGTTAAATTTATTTATTTATTTATTTATTTATTTTTTGGCTGTGTTGGGTCTTCGTTTCTGTGCGAGGGCTTTCTCTAGTTGCGGCGAGCGGGGGCCACTCTTCATCACGGTGCGCGGGCCTCTCATTATCGCGGCCTCTCTTGCTGCGGAGCACAGGCTCCAGACGCGCAGGCTCAGTAATCGTGGCTCACGGGCCCAGCCGCTCTGCCGCATGTGGGATCTTCCCAGACCAGGGCTCGAACCCGTGTCCCCTGCATTGGCGGGCAGGTTCTCAACCACTGCGCCACCAGGGAAGCCCAATTGTTATATTCTTACTGAGGATAAGAAAAGACTTTCTGAGGTAGGCTTGCCATCAATCAGTTCCAGAATGCTTGGAGGTGAGGGAAGCTTGGCTTATACATGAAAAGCAAAGAATCTACATTCCATAAAGCTGAGCATCACATAGGCTGTTTTGCCTTAAAGCATAAATGAAGATCAAAGTAGAGAAGAGATTTAGTGGCACAATTTGATAGATCCTTGTTTTTTGAAAAATAAATCATATGATAAACTAATAATAGAAGACAAGAGACTTGAAAACTTAAAGAGAACTGGGCTGTTTATCTCCAGTTATAACATTGTTTGATGAAATTATTTTGAGGTTTTAGTAAGCTCTAGGCTTTGAGAGATCAAGCTATAATCCTGATAGATTGACCCTTTCTAATTTGTAGTTTTGTTTTCTTGGTCTTCATTTTGTATTGGCATGAGTACTTCTAAGCCACTAGTTGATAAAATGAAAAGACAAAGAAAAACAAATAATTTTAATAAAGTGAACCTGGATCTAAATTTTGTACACTTATTAAAAATAGAGAAAGTTTAATTTATGGCCCAAGAGCTATCAAAGATGGTCATTCTTTTCATGGCTTTGTTTATCCTCATTTTGTAGCTATAGTGTCTGGACTATAATAATTCCTTAATAAAGAAGTCTAAATACATTGCATTTATAGGATCTTCAATGTTAAACCGGCAGGCTCAAGATCTTTTATGTATTCTTGGCCTCTCCTCTTCTCCAAATTTCAGCCTAAGCAGAGGCACAGCTTGTTAAAGGGAATTTATTTTCTTTTGGCTGCCCCTGCTCACAGCTGATCCTCATTAGGGAAAACAAACCTCACTTTAAAAAGAACTATTGAGGGCTAAGGAAGAGGTCAATGTAAATTAGTTCACAAAGTGAGACTTCAATTGTTATCTAGTAGAGGGGCAGGAAGTCATATAAATAGAGACATCAATTTGAAAGAAAAGGCCTAAGGCCTGTTTTGTTCAAAGTTAAGCCTTTAAGTGAGTCTCTCTCTGTCTCTCCTGCTTTCTTTTTTCTCTCTCACACATGTTTACCTGCCTGTGAAAGAGCACGGAGATCCTTTCTGAAGTGTTTTCATGCAACATCTGTGAGAATTTTGGCTTTAGGTCTTACTTCAAAGCTTTTGTACCTAATGATAAGACAGACAGATGATTCAACAGTAAGAGCACACCCTCTCAGGAAGGCATTTCCATGTGATATAATTTTTGATGTTTAATAGCAGCATACATTTTCAAAAGGCAAACAAGGTATGTTAGGTGCATGTGAGGAAAGAATCAACTTCCCTGTGCCAAAGAAATGATACCAAAATGGTAAAATGAGCTTCTGACACTATCTTTTCAGCAAATCTCTACTAAAATTTTTCTTAGCTCTAAAAAATAACAGAGCTTTGAGTCCTATTTGGTAATTGTCTTGATCCTGGAAAGAAAAGCATAGCCAATACCTGAACAAGCTCAGAAATTATCACTTATTGTGTGTTCTCCATGCACCTAGGTTTGTTCTAATAATGTTATATACTCTACCATATTTAACCTTTAAAATAATGCAGGAATTAAGTACTAGAGTTACCTAATTTTATAGATTAAGAAGCTGATATTTTAAGAAGTCATGTGATGGATACTTTTATCTGTTTTATGTGTAGCCACTTTTATATTTTCAAGAAGTATAGAAGACTGAATATGAAACACTTATCAAGGACACATAGGTTTATACTGTGTCAGTAGGGTTCAGGTGTACTATAATAACGATGTCCAATGAGGGCATTGTTAGCATTTAAACTGGATAAATGGGTTGATTTTTAATTTCTCCTAAAAGTAGATCCAGTTAACATAAACACATGTGTAAGCTACCATGCCTCCTATAGTAAAATGGTGAGAAATTGTTAGACCTTCTTCATGTACATAAAAATGAGATTCTTGGGTCCACAGCTATTCTATATAGTTTTTTTTTTTTTCCAGTAAAACAATATTATTTGATATCTACATTTACCATTATAGGTCCTAGATGATTTTTATCACTCTGTTCATAATACTTTTAACAAAATAAAAATCATTTGACTCAAAAATCATGTAAGTAAACTCTTAAATCGGCCAAATGAATATCACCCAAGTGATTTCCAGGAGGAATAATGAATATGGGATTTTGTGAGGGTGTTTTAGCATATTTGTTAGCTAGTCAATAGTGGTGTTGCTTTAAGATGAGAGTTGATTACTCTGAATTTATAAACCTAAATTTTGTTAAGTTGTTTATCACTTTCAAGAGAATTTACAATATAAAATTTGCTTTGTCAATAACCATCAAACCTTAATGGCAAACAAGAAAATCTACTCGTCTCAAAGCATTTTATGATCTCCTAAAACTCAAAGCCAAACACCACTGGATCAAAAATGTTAGTTATTATATAATTATAACATGCTATGTATTTTCTAATAGTGATAGGTTCAAAAAAAGACCACAATATTAGAGAAATATATTGCAGATGCTTTATATACATTTAAGAAGCATGAAGTGCCCATCTTAAACCATCAGAGAAAGCCCAGAAATTTCAATACTAGCAGTGGAAAATTGAGCAGATCTAATCTGAAGCAAGGGTATAATCCTTAGACACATATACTTCTCTTGTGTACTATCGAGGAACAAAAACTAAGACACTGATGTGAAACACAAACCATGGGACTGACTCTACCAAAAAGACCAACTCAACAACAATCCTCAGTAGCAAGAACCTCTGATGTACTTCTATTATCAAGGCTGTCCTTACTAACAGATTTTATAGGTGGAATTGTTTGGAGAATTGATGCCATCTTCTTTTACAAGTGCCCCATTGTAAATTCACTATTCTTAGTGTTTTAAGTAGCAATATATTTTATTGCCCATTTATAATGATATATAAAATAAAAACCCACCAGGGAAGGTCACACAATACCTTGTGTTTACATTAAGGATGCTCAGTGTCTATTCACAGACAGGTAAGCCTCTGTGAGAGAGACAAATGACAGAGAAAGACTCACACAGGCTTAGCTTTGAGCAAAATGGGCCCTAGGACTTTTCTTTCAAATTGATGTTTCTATATTACTTCCTACCTCTCTCTACTAAGTAACTATTGCTCTTCTTTCATTAGGATACATTTTGATATTGCCTGGACATTTAGGCATGCACAAAATGGAGAGAAAGGAAAGAAAAAACAAAGTTCCACAAATATACTTTGAAATAATTAACACCAGAGTATCAAAGATGATCTTCACCTGCCCAACAAATTTCACATATAGAAGCCAATGGCCATCGTTTTGGCCCCTGAAAGTTCATTCTCTTTCAAATACTTCTGTGAATTCTAGAATGGTTTGTGCAGTCACACAAAGCACAAGCTCTGTTAGGTAGAAGGAAGTCGAATGGAGGTTTGCATATGGACACTTACTGTCCTCTTCCTACGTGGATGGAACAATTTGTCAGAAAGTGTTTTCTTTACTGAGGCCTAGAGTCATTTCGCTCTGGTGACAGCACTGGAAAAAGAGCAAAGGGGCAGCTAACCAGGGAAATCTGTGCCACCTCTCAATTGACAATGTAGTCCTATTCACAGACTCTGCAGAAAAGAGAAATTGACTGCTTGGAAAAAATAGGCAGTGAAAGTCAAATAAATTGTTGAAAATGTGCTAGGGTTTGTCCTCCAAGAATGGGAAAGACTTGTCTACAGATGTTTTTACCTGTAAATTTCAAAAGTACTTGTACTAAAAATTGCAAACATTTTCAAGAAAGTTCTACTTATAAATGTTTCTTTCAAACATTCTGGATTAGAATAATATGGTGTGATGCTGGAAAAAAATAGCTATCAGATCGTGGGGAACTATAGAACTGGAAAGTCAAATCTGATATACACTTTCAAAGATGTGAAGGAACACATTAAAATGGTTATGTAAAGTATAATTTCCTCAGGAAAAAATTTAATATAGATTATAGGATTTAAGGGACGGATTTACTGTACATTGAGAAAAATATTAGTAATCAATAAGAAGAAAATATCAATTTTGTGTAAGATACAGGATGTTTTTTTCTATCAAAATATCATCTCCCCCAAACTGCACTCCGTTAAGGAAGCTTCGGCTAATGTGTTACAAATTTACTGGGTGTAAGATGATATACAGGAAAGAAATAATTCACTATCTAAGTTAAACATTTATTTTCCACCACGACCACCCCCAAAATATATTTAAAGTGAAATTTTGGAGAGAACAATGAGTGTCAGAGTTCCTCTGCTACTGTATCTTAGCAAGTAAATATCTGTGCAAAAAATTGCTCTATGAAAGTTTAGATGTTTTGATCTCATATGCTATTTTAGAAATTCTTCAGGAAACTTTAGTCTTATATACAGGAATGATTAAATATCATGGACATATATACAAAATCAATTCAACTATGGGGATTCATATGTGAAATCTGAATATTTATTTTTATGTAATATGTTTTGATGGTGTTCCCTGTAATTTTTTTATTACTCATTTTTCCAGCACATGACTGTTGATTTTGTGGATTTATTCTTAGGTTTTAGGTTGACAGTTGAAAAATGTGATGTTTAAGTAATAAGATGTTCCAAATTTGAACTGTAACACTTTAAAAATTATATTTTAATTGCTAATACATATCAAGTATTGTTTTTAGTCACCTGTTGTTATAAAGATTTATAAAATAAAATTTCAGTTCTCAAATGGCTTATGTCCTAATGAGGGAGGGAGTGCAGATATTAAATATATTACATTATCATAAGATCAATATAAAATTGTATAAAATGCTATTGGATATTATTAATCATATTTAAATTATTTAACATAAGTTGTATGTTAAATGTTAAATTATTTAACATTTAACAAAATGTATTATGAATGATGCATACTGTATAATACATAGTTCATAGCTAACATATGACAATTTATAAGTATATACCTGTTTATCTATAACCTATATAAATATATAATAAATTTAATGGACTTTCTAAAATGAATAACTTTAATATTATCAAAAGAGATCAAAAATTATTTATGAGCCACTGACAAAAGGACCATCACTGCAGCCATCTTTAAATCCCCCCAAACCTTTTTATAAAAGATCAAAAGAGATAGAAAAATAAGTAATTCACAGATGACACATTCACTGAAGCTATATGGCCAGATCCTCTAAGAACCTCTGAGGGTGAATGTGTGGCCAGACTGTTCCACAGTATCAGATCCCTGCTTGGTCAGCTGCTGCCCAGCGGTAGCAGAGAAGAGACAGGTGAACACTGAGGGACCATACAGGTCATGGAACCCAGGATTAACAAACAAAAACTTGATTTCAAAAGAATCTAGAACAATCTGCAATACTGTAAGAAGAACTTGCATGCTCCAGGTTTCTGACACATGTAAAAAAAAAAAAAGACCCAGGGAAGCACACTGGGGCAAAGAAGAGATCAAACCATGACAGCCTAAATCCCCAGGCATCACTCAATGTACTACAAATAGTCTTTTTCAGAAAGACAAAGACCTACCCTGAAGGAAAACTGCTGGGGACATAATCCATGCTGAGAAGATAGGAGCACTAGGATCCCACAGAAAGATTGCTTAGATGCCAGGGATAAATGGATCCAAAGAAAATAGATCTCAGAAAACAATATTCCAAAATAGCATAGTATTAAAAGTGAATCGTTACTTCAGAAGGCAAGGCCTATAGCATGCAGAACAACAGAGTTACAATCACACTAATCCTGAGATGTAGAGCCACGGCCACACAAAGAGGCCATGTTTTGAATACTAAACAGTAATGACAGACAAGGACATCCTTGAGCATGAAGTTCATCAAAACTCCTGCAAAAGAAGCTCCTACTACAAAAACCTACTGTATTATTCAGGGTTCTCCAGAGTAACAGAACCAATAGGAGATTGGTATCTCTCTCTCTCTCTCTCTCCCTGAAGAGATTATTATAAGAAATTGGCTCACTTTATTATGAAGGCTGAGAAGTCCCAAGATCTGCAGTCAGCAAGATGGAGACCAGGAAGAGCTGATGGTGTATTCCAGTCTGAGTTCAAAGGCCTGAGCACCAGGAGAGCCAATGGTGTAAGTTCCAGTAGAAAGACTGCAGGCTTGAGATCTAAGAGCTCTTGACATTTCACTTTGAGTCTGAAGGCAGGAAAAGACCAATGCCCCAGCTAGAAGGCAGTCAGACAGGAAAAACAACTCAGTATGTTTTTGTCCTTTTCAGGTCTTCAGTTGATACGGTGAGACTTACCTACCTTAGGGAGGGCAATCTGCTTTACTCAGTCTTCTGATTCAACTGTTAATCTTCTCCAGAAACATCCTCAGCAAAGGGACCTTCAAGATGGCGGAGGAATAATATGTGGAGGTCACCTTCCTCCCCACAAATACATCAGAAATACAACTACATGTGGAACAGAACACCTACTGAACGCTAGTAGAAGACCTCAGACTTCCCAAAAGGCAAGAAACTCCCCACGTACCTGGGTAGGGCAAAAGAAAAAAGAAAAAACAGAGACAAAAGAATAGGGACGGGATCTGCACCTCTGGAAGGAAGCTGTGAAGGAGGAAAGGTTTCCACACACTAGGAAGCCCCTTCACTGGCGGAGACGGGGGGTGGGTGGGGGGAGATGCTTCGGAGCCACGGAGGAGAGCAGAGCCACAGGGGTGCGGAGGGCAAAGCGGAGAGATTCCCGCACAGAGGATCAGTGCCGATCAGCACTCACCAGTCTGAGAGGCTTGTCTGCTCACCCGCCCAGGCGGGTGGGGGCTGGGAGCTGAGGCTCTGGCTTCCAAGGTCAGATCCCAGGAGAGGACTGGGCTTGGCTGCATGAACACAGCCTGAAGGGGGCTAATGCGCAACAGTTAGCCGGGAGGGAGTCCGGGAAAAAGTCTGGAACTGCCTAAGAGGCAAGAGACCATTGTTTCCGGGTGCACGAGGAGAGAGGATTCAGAGCACCGCCTAAATGAGCTCCAGAGATGGGCGCAAGCTGTGGCCATCAGTGTGGACACCAGAGACAGGCATGAAATGCTAAGACTGCTTCTGCAGCAACCAAGAAGCCTGTGTGCAAGCACAGGTCACTATCAACACCTCCCCTCCCAGACGCCTGTGTGGCCTGCCACTGCCAGGGTCCTGTGATCCAGGGACAACTTCCCCAGGAGAACACAGTTCTTCTCAGGCTGTTGCAACGTCACTCCGGACTCTGCCGCTGCAGGCTCGCCTCACATTCCATACTCCTCCCTCCCCCCAGCCTGAGTGAGCCAGAGCCCCCGAATCAGCTGCTCCTTTAACCTCGTCCTGTCTGGGCGGGGAACAGATGCCCGCAGGTGACCTACAGGCAGAGGTGGGGCCAAATCCAAAGCTGAACCCCGGGAGCTGTGCGAACAAAGAAGAGAAAGGGAAATCTCTCCTAGCAGCCTCAGGAGCAGTGGATTAAATCTCCACAATCAACTTGATGGATCCTGCATCTGTGGAATACCTGAATAGACAACAAATCATCCCAAAATTGAGGAGGTGGACTTTGGGAGCAACTGTAGACTTAGGGCATGCTTTCTGCATCTAATTTGTTTCTGGCTTTATGTTTATCTTAATTTAGTATTTAGAGCTTGTTATCACTGGTAGATTTGTTTATTGATTTGGTTGCTCTCTTCATTTATATATATATATTTTTTTTCCCCCTTTTTCTCTTTTTGTGAGTGTGTTTGTGCATGCTTCTTTGTGTGATTCTGTATGTACAGATTTGCTTTTATCATTTGTGCTAGGGTTCTGTTGGCCCGTTTTGTTTTGTTTTGTTATTTTAGTATAGTTTTTAGCTCTTGCTCTCATTGGTGGATTTGTTTTTTGGTTCAGTTGCTCTCTTCTTTCTTTCTTTTTTCTTCTTTTTAATTACTTTTTTCCTTTTTTATTTTCAATACTTTATTTTATTTTTTATTTTAATAGTTTTCTTTCTCTCCTCTCTCTTTCTCTCTTTCTCTCTCTCCCTCTCCCTCCCTCTCTCTCTCTCTCTCTCTCTCTCTCTCTCTCCCTTTTCTTCTGAGTTGTGAGGCTGACAGGGTCTTGGTGCTCTGGCTGGGTGTCAGGCCTGAGCTTCTGAGGTGGAATAGCCGAGTTCAGGACATTGGTCCACCAGAGACCTCCCGGCTCCATGTAATATCAAATGGCGAAAGCTGTCAGAAATCTCCATCTCAATGCTAAGACCCAGCTCCACTCAATGACCAGCAAGCTACAGTGCTGGCCACCCTATGACAAACAACTAGCAAGACAGGAAAACAACCCCACCCATTAGCAGAGAGGCTGCCTAAAATTGTAATAAGGTCACAGACACACCAAAACACATCACCGGATGTGGTCCCACCCACTAGAAAGACAAGATCCGGCCTCATACACCAGAACGCAGGCACCAGTACCCTCCACCAGGAAGCCTACACAACCTACTGAACTAATCTTACCCACTGGGGGCAGACACCAAAAACAAAAGGAACTACGAACCTGCAGCCTGCGAAAAGGAGATCACAAACAGTAAGTTAAGCAAAATGAGAAGACAGAGAAATACACAGCAGATGAAGGAGCAAGGTAAAAACCCACCAGACCAAACAAAGGAAAAGGAAATAGGCAGTGTACCTGAAAAACAATTCAGAGTAATAACAGCAAAGATGATCCAAAATCTTGGAAATAGAATGCAGAAAACACAAGAAACACTTAACAAGGACCTGGAAGAACTAAAGACCAAACAATGATGAACAACACAATAAATGAAATTAAAATTCTCTAGAAGGAATCCATAGTAGAATAACTGAGGAAGAAGAACAGATAAGCGTCCCAGAAGATAAAACAGTGGAAATAACTACTGCAGAGCAGAATAAAGAAAAAAAAAATGAAAAGAATTGAGGACAGTCTCAGAGACCTCTGGGACAACATTAAATGCCCCAACATTCAAATTATAGGAGTTCTGGAAGAAGAAGAGAAAAAGAAAGGGACTGAGAAAATATTTGAAGAGATTATAGTTGAAAATTTCCCTAATATGGGAAAGGAAATAGTCAATCAAGCCCAGGAAGCACAGAGAGTCCGATAGGATAAATCCAAGGAGAAACACGCCAAGACACATATTAATCAAACTATCAAAAATTAAATACAAAGAAAATATATTAAAAGCAGGAAGGGAAAAGCAACAAATCAATACAAGGGAATCCCCATAAGGTTAACAGCTGATCTTTCAGCAGAAACTCTGCAAGCCAGATGGGAATGGTATGACATATTTAAAGCGATGAAAGGGAAAAACCTATAGCCAAGATTACTCTACCCAGCAAGGATCTCATTCAGATTTGACAGAGAAATTAAAAACTTTACAGACAATCAAAAGCTAAGAGAATCCAGCACCAACAAACCAGCTTTACAAAAAATGCAAAAGGAACTTCTCTAGGCAAGAAACACAAGAGAAGGAAAATACCTACAATAACAAACCTAAAACAATTAAGAAAATGGTAATAGGAACATACATATTGATAACTACCTTAAATGTAAATGGATAAAATGCTCCAACCGAAAGACTTAGACCGGCTGAATGTATACAAAAACAGGACCCATATATATGTTGTCTACAAGAGACCCACTTCAGACTGAGGGACACATACAGACTGAAAGTGAGGGGATGGAAAAAGATATTCCATGCAAATGGAAATCAAAAGAAAGCTGGAGTAGCAATTCTCATATCAGACAAAATAGACTTTAAAATAAAGACTGTTACAAGAGACAAAGAAGGACACTACAAATGATCAAGGGATGAATCCAACAAGAAGATATGAAAATTGTAAATATTTATGCACCCAACATAGGAGCCCCTCAATACATAAGGCAAATGCAAACAGCCATAAAAGGGAAAATCGACAGTAACACAATAATAGTAGGGCACTTTAACACCCTGCTTTCACAAATGGACAGATGATCCAAAATGAAAATAAATAATGAATGAAACACAAGCCTTAAATGATACATTAAACAAGATGTACTTAACTGATATTTATAGGACATTCCAACCAAAAACCACAGAATACACTTTCTTCTCAAGTGCTCATGGAACATTCTCCAGGATAGATCATATCTTGGGTCACAAATCAAGCCTTGGTAAATTTAAGAAAATTGAAATCCTATCAGGTCTCTTTTCCAACCACAATGCTATGGAATTAGATAACAATTACAAGAAAAAAACTGTAAAAATTACAAACACATGGAGGCTAAACAGCACACTGCTAAATAACCAAGAGATCACTGAAAAAATCAAAGAGGAAATCAAAAAATACCTAGAAAAAAATGACAATAGAAATTGAGGAAGGTATTAATGGTCTCCTTGTTCCTGTATGAATTCATGTCCATGTTCATAAGAGTGCACTCTCACTTGTGAATCCCATCATGTCACTTCCTTTCCCAAATCTCTTCAGGATAAACCATATATATATATATATATATATATATATATATATATATAAAAGAAGACTGTACTATCTATTCCCAACGAAACAGTAAACTCATCTCCTGTTGCTCCCTTTTGTGGCATTTTAAGTTCTCAAAAAATATGTAAATATAGAGAAGATCAATAATTATCAACATATGTCCAATCGTGTTTTGGCTCTACCCAAAACACGATTACTTGAAGGTTACTTTAGGATTACTTCAGGGTTACTTTAACCCCTGAATAGTATAGATGAAAATCCTAAACATAACATTTCATCGGGAAAAAAACAGCGTAAGGACTAAAAAAATACAAAATAAGACAAAAGCTTTTCCAGCTATCCACCCACAAATTTAACAATAAACCCTTAATATTAAAAAATATAGTCAGTGTATATATCTGCATGATGTATCATAATTTATTTCCAAAGTTGATTTATTGAAATCAGAATCCCAACAGGGCTCAGAATATTGATAGCTTGGTTGATTATTCTCTTGTCTTTAAATCTATAGGTTTTCCCTCTCTCTTTTTTCCATGAAGTTTATTCTTCCTTGTGGGTGGTCATTTGCCTTGTAGAGTTAACAAAATTTTGCATTTTTCTGTGTGTATTCCTGTTTTATTTTTAACATATTTCTCTGATTTTCATGTTTTCCTTTTTTAACAAATTAGCGATTGGGGACTAGAGTTTTGATTCAGATTTGATTGGTAAGAGTTCTTCATAGTTGATGTGTTACACTTCTTATTTCTTCACATTAGGGAGCACATAATATCTGGTTGTCTCAAGTTTTATGTTCTTAAAATTAATCACTAGGTTCATTCACTTAAAATCCCCCTCAATGTGTTATGATTCTTAAACACTAATACATTTAGATGTACTGTTTTCTCTATGGTTTTGAGTGCCCACAGCACACTTTACTTATATAGCATTATAATAATTATTTTAAAGAAATAAAGCAATTAACAAGGATTAATGTACAAGAATGCTTATTATAGAATGGGGATAGAAGAAATTAGAAACACATTTAATATCAAGTAATAAAGGCACAGATAAATTATGTGGTACTTGCATAAGATGGAATGTTTTGTAGGTATTAACATGCTTTCAAAAAATATTTAATAACATGGAAAATGTTCTTAATGTAATGCTACATCAAAAAGTGCTGAAGACACACATTGTTCCTTAAAAAAATACAAAAGCTTATCAAATGTAATTTCAAGAGCAAAGAAATAATATGTAATTTGAACTTCCTAGTGTTTCTGACAGTCTGTAAATATACTAAGTTTTAATTTAGGATAATGGATAATAAGAACCAATATTACTAAATATCAACAAACTGATTTGTAATTATATATGGCTGAATAAAGTTGTTTCTTTTACCCTTTTCTCAGTAATTTGGTGCCAACAACAAAAGTAAAAGTTAATGAAAAATATTTTAAGTGCATCTTCAGTAAGAATAAAAAATATTTTTTACCTCTCAAAAGAAGATTTTGTTAGCATAAGGAAATATGACCAAACTGAGGAAGAACTGTGAGATCATAAGATTAACAATACAGATCTCAATAACACAAAACAAAGTTCTAAAATTAGGTGACTATCCTTGTGATTCCTGAATTAAAGTTTGGGAAAAGGAGCAGGTTTCTTCAGGAGAATTAATGAGTGCTAAGAAAACACATCCAAACCAAATTGTATGGATAAGGTTGTCTCGTATACAATTGCTGGCATAGCAACCAAGTGAGGACAACTCGAAATCCCCATAAGGATGACAAATAAATTATGAAGAATCCAGAATATGTGCTATGAAGGTATTTTGAAAAAGTTATAAATCTATAAACAGACATGAAAAAGTCTCTAAATCTTCCCATCAAATAGAAAGCAAAATGCAAAACAATACAGAATATTAGTCCAATGTTTATATTTCCATCAATTTGAATAGTTTACATTTAACAAATTTCATGAATTAAACGTATAGACAAAACATTCATATTATTTTTATTTTAAATTTTGTTTTGTTGAACACTGGTTAGTTTTGAGCATTTCATTGTATTTATCACATTTTTTACATTTGCTTTTCTGAATTTCTTCTTCCTGGCATTTGTTCAATATAATATTTACCTTTATTTTTTAATGAAATCTCTTGCCCC
Source organism: Eschrichtius robustus (assembly GCF_028021215.1). NCBI lineage: Eukaryota > Metazoa > Chordata > Mammalia > Artiodactyla > Eschrichtiidae > Eschrichtius > Eschrichtius robustus. Next base: position 24,431,377 of record NC_090825.1, read on the forward strand.
TATATATATATTTTTTAAATTAATTAATTAATTAATTAGTTATTTTGGTTACACCAGGTCTTAGTTGCGGCAGGCGGGCTCCTTTGTTGCAGCACACAGGCTCCTTAGCTGTGGCATGTGAACCCTTAGTTGTGGCATACATGTGGGATCCAGTTCCCTGACCAGGGATTGAACCCAGGCCCCCTGCATTGGGAGCGCAGTCTTATCCACTGTTCCACCAGGGAAATCCCACCCCTATATTGATTATTTTGCATTGCAGAAGTTATTTCTCTATTTTGAGATTTGTTTAAACTTTTTGAAGCTTTTGGTGTTTAACCAAATCATTATGTCTGCTTTTATCGTGTAGCTCAGAGTTTCAGTTATCTCCCGTATTATTTCAGTAATTTTATGCTCTATATATTTAAGTCCTTATTCCATCTGAATTTTATTTTGATTTGTATTTTAAAATCTATATAAGGAGACCAACCATCTGCTAACTAAAATGTACATATGTATTTTGCATTATCATATCATGATATTTGTGCCCTACAGAAATCTCAGAATAAAGCATACTACTGTAGTTGAGCGGAGGGGCGGGGTGACAGTGTGTCCTTAAAGAGAATAACTTACGATCAAGAGAAGAGTAGGTCCTTCGAGAGAGAACAGAAACTTAACAGAAAATGTTAACTTGCTGAGCAAGAGAAAACACATTTCAAGTTTCTCCTTAACCACTATTCTACAGAATGCCAAGCACTTGAGAGTATTCACTTTTGATAGTAGGTGATAGAGTGTATTAAATAATTTTGATACTCACTAGCTGATCCCATGAAGATGGGCTGCTGCTTTGGTTGCTTTGGAAAACCATAAATATCTATTTAAAACTCAGTTTGTGAACATCTGTGGTTAAGTTAATCAAATATTTTATCAACGTTTTTTCATGCATTCTCAGTTCCATGAGGTGAAAACGTGCTTCATTTTTCCCCCCTCAGTCCACCATTCACCAGAGGAAAGTTCTCCTTCTTTTGCAGCATTATGTTTTTATCAGATCAAATGTTGGGCAATTATCAGCTTCATCTTGACTTGTGTCTTCAGAAATGTTGAAAGGAATCTGAAACTAGTAACTGATAAATAACTATGTCACTTTCTGGATTAAAAAAAAATCTTGTAATTTGTAAAAGTGACTGTTTCATGAAGTTACAATTTTCTGTAGATTGGATTTTATTTTCCACCTTCTTTCACTTAACTTTTCTCTCATCATACCTAGTTTCTATTATTTTCTTCTGAATTCTGAGAAAAATTGAGTATGTATGTATGCTGAGTATGTATTTCATTGCATTTATTTTCTAAGGAATATAACTTACTGCTTACTGCTATCACAATGATTTTAAATTTGGTAATTCTGTTTTTAATCAGGAATAATAATTTCTTTATAATCTCTAGAATAATAAAGAGGTAATGATAGCTTTGAATCAGGTTGAAAATGGAGTGGTGGTTAGACCCTGGGTTTCTGGGGTGCTAGGTATGTCCCAACCACATCTGGGGCTGCCCATGTCTAGAGGTGCCTCAAGCGAGGAGGGCTTAGCTCACAATTGGAAGGCCCCTATTTACTTTGTCATGTTCCCCAGGGTGGGAGTCAGCTTGCTGAATGCCTTCCTGTTTGCACCAGAGAAAACATAAGAACCCAAGTTTTTGCCTATCCCCATCTCTGCATCAGGTCCAAGCCCTTTTCCTAGAGATATGGTAACCATTCTTTATTCCATAACCCTCATTTGAAGCCACTTCTGACCTGCAATGAAGATGAATAAAGAAAACCTGGACCATTGTTCTACATCGTGGACCAAAGCTCAGATTTGGACTACTCTTGCACATGGACCAGTAAAATGTATAGGACCTTAAGCTCATATTCTTTATTTGCATCAAATGATGACCAGTAGACTGATTTTCCATCACTTTTCTTGTAGCAGGAGATGAATTAAATAAATAACTTAGGTAAAAAAAGAAAAGGAGAGAAAAAAAGGTAATGATAAGAGGAAGACCATGTCTCACTCCCCCTTTTCTTTTTCTTGTTGCCCTAGATTCCATCCTTCCAAGCAAGGAATCATAACATTTATATATATATATATATATATATATATATATATAACATATACATGCACATACATATACACACGTTATTTATGTTTTGTGCAAATAAACATTCTGCACACTATATAAAAGACAAAAATTGATCAGTTACAATTAAAGTTCCCACTACTCAGCACTGTGCAAAGAGAAAACTGGAAAAATCAGTTTGAGATTAGTTCTCACTTTGATGCAATGGTCTCAGCAGAGGTGGATCTAGAGGAAGTGCAAGGTGGCAGGTCTTCTATGATGAACGGCTTATTAGAGGAGAGTATGAATTGGTAATAAAAAACATGTGATTTCAGTTCACAAGATGAGCCTACAGAGGTAGTCAAATCCTAAGTTCACAGGAAATGCAGGAGCATAAGGACACCCTGAAAATATTGATAAAAGTCTTGAAAGAAAAGGCTTGTATTAATATTCAGCACAGTTAAATCATTGTCCAAAATATTTTAATATGTTGGCCTGGGTTGCCCTAGAAGGTGTGGTAGGGAAGGATGGGAAATTGGTGATACCTAGTATGTAGCACTGCATTTTTTGTTTGCTTTAATCAATTGATTTATTTCTGAAAAAAATTTTAATATATTTTATAATTATTGATTTAAGTAGTTTCTGTAAACTGGTTGCAAAAAAAACCCATTAAAAGTGGATATCTTCAGGTCTCTAGTAATTAGCAATATTTTAGAACAGTAATAAAAATATTTTACGATGTATTTTTAGTCAAGATGAAAATTGGCAGGTGAAACTAAAGTAACATTTTAAAAATTTTTCAAATGCATTGAGGATTTCTGCCATAAATAAACCTCAATATTTTTTTAATCCAACATTTCCAAAATGCATTTGACTGCCTACCCTAATTTTTTTCTATCATAATATCTACTAATATATTGCATAATCAATGTTCCAGTGTTCTGCTTATTTTAGATTACTTATAAATATGGGTTTTAGGAACAGGTGTAATAAGTAAAAACACAAGAATTTGGAAAATCATGTTTTCCACTATTTGTAAGAGATTCATAGTTTGGTCTATATGAGAAACTTTTTCAAGAAGGTTGTGTTACTTAACAAAAGAGGTCTAGATAACATGAAATAATATGAAGTGTTAAAAAAATTCAGCTGTGTTTAACGACTTCTCATATGTTAAACACTTTATTCAGTGATACAGAATCGCTGAAAATTCCCCAAGAGATAGAGGAAAGGGTGATTTAAAGGGGAAAAAAATATGCAACTTCAAAACAAAACTAGTTTTTCCAAAAAATGAGGGCCATCTTTTGTCCCCATGTAATGATACACTCCCACTGGCAAAGCTTTGTTTGTAAGTATTATTTGTAAATATATAATTTTAATTAGGAATTGTACTCAAATATTTTCATCACTTCCTCCTTGTGCATTGCATTTAACACTTAAAAACTTAATTTTATAATAAAATAGGATGCCTGCAGCTACACTGGTGAAGTATTAGAAAATTGCTTAAATTGTCATTATTTAAAACAAAACTTTCAAGTAAAGCTAGTAACAGTTTAAATCAATACAGGAAGCTAAATTTAAATAGAGTAAAAGGAAGCTTGATGTTTTCTTATGATTAAAAATAACAAGCTCAAATATGTAAAATGAATAAGGACATTCAATAATGTATTGACAATTCATATATAATTGTATTGTACATATAAATTAATTCAATTCTAGGAGCATTAGAGTTTAGGTGCATAGGTATTTGTACCATTACTTGAAAAGTGGAGACAACAAATATTATATTAAGGGGAAAAATTTGTTTTAAATCAACATTAGGAAAAAAATTATCAGAGGCTATGGAATCAAACAGAATCATTATTAAAATGAATCAGTGGTTTAGTGGATCTTCCATTGAGGAAGGGGTAGGAAGAAGGAAATAAATGCTTTGAAAAGCTCCACCATATTTCTGGGAATCTAGGAGGATATGTTCATGCACACACCCAGAAAAGACCTGAGAAGGTGCTCTGACCTCTGCCTGACCTTGAGACTTAACACAAACTGTAAGTGAAGGTTATGACACCATTTTAAACTACTGGCTAAAGCATTAAAGATGCACCCCATCCCCCCTACACCAGAGCCCCTTGGCAAAGGCCCAGAAACTTATTAGTTCAAGGTGTTTATCTCTCTTTTGTGAGATTACTGAAGTAGAGACTTCAGTAGATATGCACAACAAAGAATACAATTATCAAGTTAGTCCCAGAAAAGTCCTAAACAACCAGCAACAACAAAAACAAAAACAGCAGCAAATAGCAACAATAACAAAATCAGAGGAAGAATATGATTTCCCGAGTTGACACACTGTATAATTTTAAATATCTTGTTTTCAATAAAAACAAAATTTTTGAAACTCACAAAGAAACAAATTTTGGACCATATACAGACCAAAAGCAGTCAATAAAAACTGTCCATAATGAAGCTCAAGCACTGGATTTACTAGACAAATACCTTTAACCAGGTTTTTTAGATATGTTCAAAAGAACCAACAGAAACTATGACAAAAGAATTAAAAGGAAATATAAGAGAAACGAATCACCAAATAGAGATTATTGAAAGACACAGAATTCTAGAAAAACAATAAAAATTTCTGAATTGAAAAGCTTAATAACTGAAATAAAAATTTCATTAGAGGGGGCTCAACATCAGGCATGAGCTGGCAGAAGAAAGAAGCAATGCACTTGAAGACAGGTGAATAGCGATCACTAGTCTGAAGAACAAAAAAAAAAAATTTTTTTATAAGTAGCAGAGTGTTAGACAAATGTGGTATACTACTTTATTCTGCTCCCTGGAAGTTATTTCCACCATTTTATTTTCAAGCTCACTTATCCATTCTTCTGCCTCAGTTATTCTGTTATTGATTACTTCTAGAGTATTTTTAATTTCAGTAATTGTGTTGTTCATCACTGTTTTTTTGCTCTTTAGTTCTTCTAGATCCTTGTTAAATGCTTCTTGTATTTTCTTCATTCTGTTTCTGAGATTTTGGATCATCTTTACTAGCATTACTCTGAATTCTTTTTCAGGTAGGTTGCCTATTTCGTCTTCATTTATTTGGTCTTGTAGGTTTTTACCTTGCTCCTTCATTTGTAACATATTTTTTTGTCGTTTCATTTTTTTTTTTTTGATGGGTGGGGCTGTATTCCTGTCTTACTGGTTGTTTGGCCTGAGACGTCCAGCACTGGAGTTTGCAGGGAGTTGGATAGAGCCAGGTCTTGGTGCTGAGATGAGGACCTCTGGGAGGCCTCACTCCGATTGATATTCCCTGGGGTCTGAGGTTCTCTGTTAGTCCAGTGGTTTGGACTCAGAACTCCCACCACAGGAGCTCGGGCCCGACCTCTGGCCTGGGAACCAAGATCCTGCAAGCTTCGTGGCACAGTAAAAAAAAGAAGAAAAAAAAAAAAAAAAGGAAGAAAGAAAGAAAAAAAGGAGCAGTACAATATCAACGAATAAAAAACAAAATAAAATTAGAAAGATAAAAAATATATTAGGAACAATAAAACTATAATTGAAACAACTGCAACAAGGTAAAATAAAACCACAACAGGAAAAAAAAAAAAAGCGGGGGGGAGAAACAAGCCAAAAGGAGAGATCACTAACAAAGTATAAAGAATAAAATAAATTAGAAAAATAAAAGACTTATTAGGAAAAATGAAAGTATAAAAGAATCAACAAGGTAAAACAACCCCAATCTCAAAGAAAAAAGAAAAAGAAAGAAAAGAAAAAGCCTTGGCTATGGGGGTGGAGTATAGGCAGGAGGTGGAACATAGGCAGAGGTGGGGTTTAGGGTGGGGCAGGACCTAGGCAGGTAGGGGAGTGACGTTTGAGCATGGGGCAGGGCCTCTGCTTAGGACCTGCATGTAAGGGAAGAAGCAGCATGTCGAAAGGAGGGCCTCTGGAATGTGGAATGTGGAGTTCCAGAGTTTGGAGGTAAGGCCCTGGGTGAGGGTGTGTGGGTCGGGTTTAGGCCCAGCACGTTGGAGGGGTTCTCAGAGGGGGTCTCTGAGTGTAGAGGTAGGGCCCTGGGTGGGGGTGTAGGGGCGGGGCTTGGGTTCTGAGCAGCAGGAAGGAGGCTCTGAGGGCAGAGGATTAGGCCCCGGAGCCCAGCAGGCTTCCCGGTGCCTAAGTGGACAGGGAAAGCACTGGCCCCGTTCCCTTCCGTTCCTCCATGCCCCCCCCCACCTTCTCCCCCAGGGTCTCCCCCATTGCCGCTGGACCCCTAACTGTGGGTGGGTCCCGCTGGGTGTAGGAACTCCTCCCCTCCCCCAGCTGCCCCTCAGGGGTGCTGGTCCCATAGGTCTGGCCTTTACTTTTGCTCTCCCTTCCCTCCCTCCCTCCCACTCGCTCAGGACCCACGAGGCTGGAGGGGGCCTAGGTGGGCAGAGGATCAGGCCCGGGATCTCAGCAGGTTCCTGGGGGCCCAAGTGGGCAGGGGAAACCTGGCCACACTCCCTTTTGATCCTCTGCCCTCCCAATGGTTCCCCAATTACCCCTTCTGGTGTGGGATCCCTTCCCCTCCCCCAGCTGCCCCTCAGGGGCACCAGTCCCGTCCCGCCTCCACTTCTCCTCCCCCTTCACTCCCCCCATTCCCCATGTCCTACCCAGTTGCTGGGGGTTTCTCCCTGGGGACACCCTTTAGGTGTCCATGGTCCCCCACCAGTGCCTGGTAGGTGCCCTAGTTGTGAGGAGACGCGAATTCCGTGACCTTCTAGTATGCCATCTTGACTCCACCCCCCCCGTATACTACTTAATATACCAACATATGCTTATGAGAAGCCCAGAAGAAAAGATGATAGAGAAATGGACAGAAGGAATATTTGAAGAAATAATGGCCAAAAACTTCTCAAATTTGAAGAGAAACTTTAATTTGCTGGTGCATTTTGAAATAACATCTTGAAATATGCTGAAGGGAAAAGTAACCATATTGAAACACTCTCAGTATTCTGTTTTGTATAACTTCCCTCAGAAGAAACTGCTTTATCAGAACCTAAACTATGTGGGGAAAGGTGAATACTCAACTCTAACCCCTCCTCTAGTATTTCTGTCTTACCTAAATTGAGGCATTAGATGATGGGGAAAGTTGAAAAACAGTTTTGATGATCACAACCCAGGGACACCACAGGCTCATTAAAAGAAATGACAGTGTATTACAGCAGAAATGACTGCAAGGTTAAACCTCTAAGAAGAAATTTATAGGGAAATCTTGATTGTTCATATTATGTGTCAGCTTGACTAAGTTATTGCTTGGTCAAACACTAGCTTAGATGTTACCCTGAGGGTATACTTTAGATGGGATTAACATTTTAATAAATAGATTTTGAATAAAGCAAGTCACCCTGCTCCCCATAATGATAGTGGGCTTCATAAATCACCTGAAAGCTTTAAGAGCTAAGATGCTAAGACTGGGTTCTCCAAAGAAGAAAGGATTCTGAGATTCTGTCTCTAGACTGCAACTTAGAAATTCTGCCCGAATCTCCAGCCTCTGGAGTCAAGATTACAACATAGATTTTTGCTTGAATTTCCAGGCTTCTGGCCTGCCCTGCAAATTTTGGACTTGCTAGTCCCCACAATTGCATGAGCCAATTCCTTAAAAAAAAAAAAACTCTGAAATAAACTCATTAAATACTTTTTCTCTCTCTCTCTCTCTCTTCTGTCTTTCTGTTCTCCTCCTCTCTTCTTTCTCTCTTTATCTATCTATTTATCTACCTATCTATCTTCCCTATTGGTTCTTTTTCTCTGGAGAACCTGACTAATACAAAATCAAAAGACAACACAGGAGACCAAAATAAATAAATAAATAAATAAAACAAATGCACTAGAGGAAATAGAAGACTCTGACACCTACAGTTACATCAGATAATAAAAACAGGCTAACTCCTAGCTAGATAAACATAAACCTTCACACTAAAAGCCTATTTACCTAAGCTCCTATTCCCAATACAATATGTCTGGCATGCAACAAAGATTACAAGGAACACTAAAAAGCAATAAAAATCATAGTCTGAAGAGACAAACCAGGTAACAGAACCAAACTCAGAATTGGCAGACATCTTGAAGTTCTCAGATTGGAAAATTTAAGATAACTGTGATTGATATGTGTAGTGCTATAACGAAAAAAGTGGACAATATGCAACAACACATGTTAACAGAGATATGGAAACTCAAAAGGAAACACTAGAAATTAAAATCACTATAACAGAAATAAAGAGTGCCTATCATGAGTTCATCAGTAGACTGGATACAACTGAGGAAAGAATCACTGATCTTGAAGATATGTTAATATAAACTTTCCAAACTGAAATTCATGGAGAAAAAAATATGAAAAAGGACTGCACAAAATATCTAAGAACTGTTGTACAATTACAACAGGTATAATACAGATGCATTGGGAATACCAGAAGGAGAAGAAAAAGAACAAAGAGCAGAAATAATTTGTGAGGTGAAATTAGCTAAGAATTTTTCAAAAATAATGACAGACACCAAATCATAGATCAAGGACTCAGAGGAGTCCAAGTGGGATAAATAATAAAAAAAACTTTCACCTGGCATGTTGTGTTCAAACTACAGAAAATCAAAGAAAAAATCTTGAAACACACACACAGAAAAACAACACCTTACCTATGAAGAAAGAAGTATAAGATTTATAGCAGACTTCTTGTCATCAACAATGCAAGCAAAAAGAGAGTGGAGTGAAATATTTAAAATGTTGAAATGTTGAAATAAAGGAATCACCAACCTAGAATTCTGTATTAAGGAAAACTGTTCCTCAAAAATGAAGGGGAAGGGCCTCCCTGGTGGCGCAGTGGTTGGGAATCTGCCTGCCGGTGCAGGGGACACAAGTTCGAGCCCTGGTCTGGGAGGATCCCACATGCCGCGGAGCAAATGGGCCCATGGGCCACGACTGCTGAGCCTGTGCGTCTGGAGCCTGTGCTCCGCAACAAGAGAGGCCACGATAGTGAGAGGCCCGCACACCGCGATGAAGAGTGGTCCCCGCTTGCCGCAACTAGAGAAGGCCCTCGCACAGAAACGAAGACCCAACACAGCCAAAAACAAATAATAAATTAATTAATAAAGAAAAAAAAAAAATGAAGGGGAAATAAAGACTTTCTCAAATGAACAAAAATGAGGAATTTTTCACCAGTAGATCTGCCTTTCAAAAAATGTTTAAAGAAGTTTAATTTTTTTAAAGTTTAGAGAAAGAAAATGATGCAGGTTAGAAACTGAGATCTACGTAAAGAAATGAAGGGCATTAGAGAGGGAACACATAAAGGTAAAATAAACCCTTTTATTTTTATTTTTCTTACTTGATTTAATATATAACTGTTCAAACTAACAACAGCAACAATATATTGGGTGAGTATAGCTTATTGATAAGTGAAATGAGTGACATCAATGTTAGAAGGGATGAATTTGAAATATTTTAAGGTACCTACACACTCATAAAATAATATAGACCTATTTGGAAGTGGACTTATAAATACATGTTGTAAATACATGTTGCCATCCTTAGGGCAACCACTAAAATCATTTTTTAAAAAGAAGTATAACTGATTTGTTAAGAAATGAGAGAAAACAGAATCATATAAAATGCCTAATTAAACCAGATAAGGCAGAAAAAGGGTAGAATATTTAAAAAAAAAAAGAAATAAGAAGTGCAATGAATAGAGAATAGCACAGAAAGGGGAGAGATTAATCCAACTATACACATAATCACTTTAAATGTGAATGGATTAAATGCAACTATAAAAAATAAAAACAGAAAATGACAGAGGGGATAAAAAAAAACAACTGACTATATGTTGTCTGCAAGAAACCCACTTTAAAAAGAAAGACACAGATTATAAGTAAAGTGATGAAGAAAACTATACCACACTAACACTAATGAAGGGAAAGCTGGAGTAGCTATATCAATTTCAGGCAAAGCAGACTTCAAACAAGGAAAATTATCAGGGATAGAGAGAGGCATTACATAACGATAAAGGGGTCAATTTTCTAAGAAGACTTAATCCTTAATGTGTATGTGCATAACAGCAAAGTACCAAAATAAGTGAGGCAAAAACAGATAGAATGGCAAGATGAAATAAACAACTCTATTATTGTAGTTAGAGACCTCAACAGACCTCTATCAGTAATTGACAGATTCTGCTTACAGAAAATCAGTGAGGATACAGTTGAACTGAACCACCATCATTATCAACTGTATCTAATTGACATTTATAAAATACTTATCCAACAGCAGAAGAATACAGTCACCCCTTGGTATCTGAGGGGGATTGGTACCAGGAGCCCCTGCATATAACAAAATCTGCTGATGCTCAAGTCCATCATATAAAATGTAGTAGTAAAATGAGTGGAAATTTCAATCCAAGTTGATTGAATCCACAGATGCGAAACCCAAGAATTTGAAGGGCTGACTATATATTTCTTAAAAACAATCCAGGTATAAGTGGACCTGCCCAGTTCAAACCCATGTTATTTAAGAGTCAAGTGCACATTCCTCTCAAGCTCACATGGAACATTCACCAAGATACATCACATTCAGGGACATGAAACACACCTCAAACACATTTAAAAGAATTGAAATCATCCAAAGTATGCTCTCAGAACACAATGGAACTAAACTAGAAATCAATAACAGAAAGTGGCTAGAGAATCCCAAAGTATTTGGAGATTAAACAAACAACACACTTGTAAATAATACATGGGTCAAAAAAGAAATGACAAGAGATATTAAAAATAATTTGAACTTAGTGAAAATTGAAATAAAACCTATCAAAATTTATGAGATGCAGTGAAAGCAAAGCTTAGAGGGAAATTTATAGCATTGAATGCATATTTTTTAGAAAAGTAAAGATCTAAAACCAAAACGCTTTCACCTTAGGATACTAGAGAAAGAAGAGCAGTATAAACCAAAAAAAGAAGAAGTAACAAACTTAAAGCAGAAATTAATGAATTTTAAAAGAAGAAATAGAGAAATATCAATAGAGACAATGAGAAAATTAATGAAACAAAAAGGTGGCTCTTTGAAAACATTAATATAATCAATAAACATCTAGGCAGGCTAAGAATAAATATAAAGACATAAGTTACCAATACCAGAAATGAAAGAGGTACCATCATTTAAAAATATAATAGACTATTATGTAAAACTATATGATCCCGAATTTGACAATTTGAATGAAATGGACCAATGCTTGAAAGACACATCATACCAAAACTGACACAAGGAGAAATAGATCATCTTAATAGGCCCATATCTATTACAGAAATTCAAACAATAATAATCCTTCCAGAAGAGAAAGCACCAGGCCCAGATTTTTTCACTGGTGAACTCTACCAATCATTTCAGAAAGAAATGATACCAAATCTCTTTAGTATCCTCCAGAAAAGAGAAACAGAGGGCACACTTCCTCACTCATTCTTTGAGACCAGAATTACCCCAATATCAAAACCAGAAAAAGACAAGAAAACTACAGTCTGATATATCTCATGGGTAGCTGCAAAAACCTAACCAAAATTATAGTTCACTGCATCCAAATATGTATGGACAGAATGTACTCCATAACCAACTAGGATTATCCCAGGTATTCAAAGCTGTCTAAACATTCAGTAATCAATGTAATCCATTGCATCAAAAGGCTAAAGAAAATTTTGCAGCAGTATTACCTCAGACATGTTACCTTGCAATCTTGTGTCTCATTTTTCACATTTGTAAAGTATGGTTTATAACAGGACACACCTCAAACAACGCAGGCTGTGAGGAGTAACTGCTGATTCCTTTTTCTCATTCATTTTAGGAGGAGACCACCAAGCACTAGTCTGAGTCTAGCAGGGGAATCAGACATGGCTGTCATAGAGTTCAGGAAATGATGGTACAGAGATACAAATACAGGCCTGGAATACAGTAGGTAATTGCTAAGTATTTGTTGAAGGAGTGACAAAATGAACATAATACTATCGGGACTCAGATGAGGGGCAGCTAACTCTTTCTGGTAGTTTCATGAAAGACTTCTTGGCAAGAGTGATTTTTGAGCAGGTCTTGAAGGATGCATAGGAAGCTATCCAAAGGAGGAGATGTATATACCAAATTTCATAGTCAAAGAGCAAGGGGAGTCCCAAGTGACAGGAAGTGAGGCAATGAGGCCAGGAAGAGCTGTAATGCCCCTCCCTCCCTCCTTCCTTCCTTCCTTTAGGTTTGTGGCTGGTATAGATTTAGGGCTTTATAGTTGTTGAGATTATCTGGTCTGGGAAACTTGCATTGTATCTGTTTTTGTAATATAATTTTCTTCCCATTGTATAACATAGCAAGACTTCAGGTACTCAATCTAAACATTTTGTCTTTGGGCTGAGCTGACATTCTGTTTTAGAAATACCACTCTAATATTTAGGTGTTATATAGTTATGAGCACTGCTTACTACTGTCTGCTCTCATTTGCCAGGTCTAAGTTCTACCAGTTGTTACATATTTAGAAAATCACACAATAAAAATACTAATTTTCATGCAAAATTTTGGCCAAGTGTAGACAACAGTATCCATTTGACATGACTTTTAAAAATCTTCTGCTTTTACTTTTATTTTCTTTTGCCTTTATTTTGACTGTGTAAATATTTCCAAAATTTTGATATTTTTACAAAGAAAAAATACATGCATAGTTCCATTTTGTAAGTAGACTTTTAATTTTGTGTTTATTTCCAAGACTTCTTCTTTGAACACCACCATTTTGTCATTGAACTATCCAAACTATGTGAATTAAAAAAATTTTTGGTTATATATTTATTAGTAAACTTTATTTTTTAGAACAGTTCTAGATTTACAGAAAAATTGTGAAGCTGGTACAGAAAGTTCCCAAATAGTTCATATTCAGTAGCCTCTATCAAAGCATCGTACATTAATATGGTACACTTGTCACAATTAATGAACCCAAATTGTTAATTATTAAATAATTATTAACAAGTTCCAAACTTTATTCAGATTTGCTTAATTTTTACTTAGTGTCTTTTCTCTCTTCCAGGAACTCACTGAGGATACATTACATTTAGTTGTAATGTCACCTTAGGCTCCTCTTAGCTGTGACAGATTATCATACTTTTATTGACTTTTGATGACCTTGAAAGTTTATTTTTTAATTTTTAAAAATTTTATTGAAGTGTAGTTGATTTACAATGTCATGCTAGTTTCAGGTATACAGAACAGTGATTCAGTTTATATATATACATAAACTGAATTTTATATATATATATATTTTTTCAGATTCTTTGGCCATATAGGTTATTACAAAATATTGATTATAGTTCCCTGTGCTATACAGTAGGTCTCTGTTGGTTATCTATTTTATATATAAAATATATAACTGTGTATATGTTAATCCCAACCTCCTAATTTATTCCTCTTCCTCACCCTTCCCCTTTGGTAACCATAAAATTGTTTTCTATGTCTATGGGTCTATTTCTCATTTGTAAATAAGCTCAATTGTATCTTTGTTTTTCAGATTCCACATATAAGCAATATCATATGATAATAATCTTTCTCTGTCTGGCTTACTTCACTAAGTATGATGATATTTAATCCATCCATGTTGCTGCAAATGGTGTTATTTCATTCTTTTTATGGTTGAGTAATATTCCATTGTATATATACCACATCTTCTTTATCCATTCATCTGTCAGTGGACATTAGATTGCTCCCATGTCTTGATTACTGTAAATAGTTCTACAATGAACATCGGGTTGCTTGTTTCTTTTTGAATTATAGTTTTCTCTGGATATATGCCCAGGAGTGGGATTGCAGGCTCATATGGTAACTCTATTTTTAGTTTTTTAAGAAACCTCCATGCTGTTCTCCATAGTGGCTGTACCAATTTACATTCCCAACAAGAGTGTAGAATGGTTCCTTTTTCTCCATACCCTCTCCAGCATTTATTGTTTGTAGAATTTTTGATGATGGCCATCCTGACTGGTGTGAGGTGATAACCTCATTGTAGTTTTGATTTGCATTTCTCTGATAATTAGCAATGCTGAACATTTTTTCATGTGCTTTTTGGCCGTCTGTATGTCTTTTTTGTAGAAATTTTTATTTAGGTCTTCTGCCCATTTTTTGATTGGGTTTTTTTTTTTTTCTTTTTTGATATTAAGCTATGTGAGCTGTTTGTATATTTTGGAGACCTTGACAGATCTGAAAACTGTTCAGGTATTTTGTAGAATGTTCCTAAATTGAGAGTTGCCTGATGTTTTCTCATTAGACTGGAGTTTGGGATTTTTTGGAAGGAAAACTATAGAAGTAAAGTGACACTTTCATGTCATATCAAGGGTACATATTATGAACATGACTTAGCACTGTTGATGTTGACCTTGACCACCTGGCTGAGGTAGTGTTTGTCCAGTTTTTCCACTATAAAGTTTTTACTATTTAAAAACTTTTATTTTAACTGCCTCCTTTCCTTGCTTATCTGTAAACTGCCACTCCAATTACATTCTTACTTTTCAAAAATAACACATATAAAACATGGAGAATACAAATGTATCAAGAAAACTGAAATTACCAAAAACCTCCCCACAAACAATACATCAAAATATTCTCAATTTTTTTTCCTGAACATAAACAGCTAAGATTAAGTTATCAGTTTTCTAGGGTGATTACTATCATAATAGTAGTCATGGGAAATTTCCCACATCTAATGGAATGTTTGATTTAAAAATAATTAATCCATGATGTGAAATCTACGAAATTTGCTCCAAATGGAAAAAAAAAGCTCATCTTTTTGCCCCCTTCAACACACCTGCATTTTAGCAATAGTAATAGCTACCATGAATTTCAATGACTCTTACATACCAGGAATCATGCTAAGTACAATGCACATATTATTTTCTATAATACTCAGAGCCATCCTTTAATATAATTATTTCTCTCATTTCACAAAGGAAACACCTGAGTTTTGTAGAGATAGAATACATTGTCTCATATCATAGTAAGTATGTAGCAGAAAAGTGAGTCAAACAGAGCAAGAAACTAATTTCTTTACCACTCTTTTATATGACATCTTGCATTTTGGTCCTCTGTTCACCACTAGTACATTTAGAAACTACAACTGAATTGTATTGCTGATTATTTTAGTCATATAGAGTAGGTCGACATGGTAGTGCCCTGAAATGTAGCAACTGTAGGTACAATTATTTTATTTATTTATTTATTTTTTAATGTTGTCCTATCCATTTTTTAAATTTATTTATTTATTTATTTATTTATTTATCTTTGGCTGTGTTGGGTCTTCGCTTCTGTGCGAGGGCTTTCTCCAGCTGCAGCAAGCGGGGGCCACTCTTCATCGCGGTGCGCGGGCCTCTTCACTATCGTGGCCTCTCTTGTTGCGGAGCACAGGCTCCAGACGCGCAGGCTCAGCAACTGTGGCTCACGGGCCCAGTCGCTCCGCGGCATGCGGGATCCTCCCAGACCAGGGCTCGAACCCGTGTCCCCCGCACCGGCAGGCAGACTCCCAACCACTGCGCCACCAGGGAAGCCCAGGTACGATTATTGTATGTGCACTTTACAGTTCAGAGATTATAGATATACTTTTATACATTGAATACTTAAAAACTTCTGTCAGGGTCACTGGCTAGCTCTAAAGGGGAAACCCAAATTAAAGGAAGTGTTTGATTATTTTCTGTCTCTATGCTACAATGAAGTTCTATGAGGGCAGGGAGTTTATTTTATTAAGAGATCTATTCCTAAATCCTAGAAAAGTTCCTGGCATGAAGATACAACGTTAAACATTGCCAAATATTTGTGGGGAAGTGTAAACTTAATATAGAGTTATTTTTCAATGTAATGCTACCAGATTTTGCTCCTATTTGTATAGATGAACAAAACCACAGCAACAAAATACTGCCTTCATAGAGCTCAAATTTCAGTAACTCATAATCATTCCTTCTCATTTCGCTGAGGATCCTTTCAATTTATTCATTTCTAGTGATATTTTAATGGAATTGGTTGCTCTCAATAAAATATAGTCTTAATTATGTTGAGCTTTTAAGAATATAATGGCCACTTCATTTCGTAGTTGTGAATATCTTCACAACAAAAAAGAGTATTTAACAGATATTTTAATGCCGGTTGGAATAAATTAAATGAAATGTGCAATACAAAATTATTTACAAAGCTCTTTTAGGAACTAAAATTTTGTTTCCATTTTGGTTTTATTCAGCTAAGAAAGTTAATTTTCTGTTCTGAAGTGCTGTGTGAAACAGGTTATAAATGAACTGAATTTCATAAGCCAAATGAACCTGCAATTCTTGTCCAAGTTTAAATAAAAATGTGGTATATAATACACATGCAATTAAAATAGTGAAATCGTGCAGGGCATATATTATTGGCTCTATATCTAAATACATATATCATACAAAATTGCAATCCAGAGGTAAAGTGTACTTATAGACGGAATTATGTCTCCCCCAAATCCACACATTGATGTCTTAACACCCAATGTGCCTGCATTTGGAACTAGGGACTTTACAGAGGTAATTAAGGTTAAATGAGATCATAAGGATGGGGCCCTAATCCAATAAGACTGGTGTTCTTATTAGAAGAAGAGAAACCAAATAAAAGGTCATATGAAGACACAGAAGGCAGGAAGCCAAGGAAAGAGGTCTCAGGGAGAAGCCAAACTTGCCATCACCTTGACCTCTAGCCTCCAGAACTGTGAGAAAATACATTTCTGTTGTTTAAGTCATCCAGTCTGTGGCATTTTGTTATGACATCCCTAGTTGCCTAATACCACTGCCTAGACTCTAAAGACACAAGAAAAAAATCCCCTAAGGAAAACTTGATAGTGCGTGTAGAGAGCTTTTTTCATGTATTTAATAGTTTTAGGGTTTATGCGTGCATATGTGTGTGTGTGTGTGTGTGTGCTTGAAAATACAGCTCATGCAATATATACATTTATATGTATATATATACACATATACCCCAAGCAACTTAAAATCGGCAATACGTATATTTTTTTTATTTTGTGTATTAAGAATGAATAGAACTTACTTTATAGGTGTTATACAAATGAGCCAAAGATGTCCCTTGTTTATTGTGGCCCCCATGTTTTTACTTCATCACAGCAGTCTAAACTGTTAGCTCAAAAGCCTACTGGTGCTAAACTCAAATTCTTACACATCCAATTGCTTTAAATATAGCCCCGATAGGCCTATTTTTAGTCATTTAGAAGCCAGTCTTCTCTGCAAACCCCAAGAAACTGCACCCAACATCTACTAGCCATAAATAAGGTAAACCATGGCCCTTTAAAGATCCCAAGCCCCTACTGGCTTTGAAAGCTCTCTGACCCAGAAATCACCTAGACACTTAAGCCTCCTCTCCAGCTCTCTTCCCCAGTCATTTCTTTGTCCTCTTCCCTTTATGGATGGTGGACCTAGGCTGCTGTGTTTAAGAGGTCTCCTGCTGTGAGGGATCTCCCCTCACATGCATCCTGTCCAAGTGCTGCCCACAATGCAACTCCCTGTGTGCTACTGCCACCTCCTAGCATATGTCTTGTCCTTGATTAGCCACCCAAATCCTTCAATTCAATGCAATGGGTATGAGTATCTTAAATATGGACAGGCTTGTAGTCAAACTTAGAAATACATATGAATCAAATAGAAACCAAACATTTATTAGAAGTGGCAAAGCTCTTATAAAGTACAACTATCTCATAAGGGTGTTGGGAGGAGTAATTAATGTAAAATAGAATAAAGCTTGAAACACAGCAAGTACCTAATGATATTAAGCAAATATTAATAATCTTGGCAATCTAGACTCAAAAATGTGGATCTAATTTATTCATTTTTTTTGCTCTGCTAACTTTTTATTACCATTTTATAACTTATTCAGCAAACATATTTGAGTACTTTCATTGTGCCAGGTCACTACATGGTAGGAATTTTCCATAATTGTTCCTCTTAATTTAAATAGAGTATTTCACATGGAACTTACTATATGAAGAGAATTTCCTGTCCAGATTAGTCAATTTTAATCATAAATCATTTAAGAGATTGTTCTATAATCACTTAAAAAAGCTGACTAAGTACATATAGATTAAATGAGTTTAAAGTCATTAAAGTTATAATGTAAGAGAAGATGATTCTAGGACAATTTATAAAAGCCTATGCTTTCCTTCCATATTATTTCCTTTTGTGATCATGTTTACTATTTCCTTTTGGTTTGAGGTTTCTAGGGTACTGAATACACCGGTTTCTTTGATTCTTCAATTTTTATCAAAACTTATCTATTATGTCTATTTATCTATAATGTATTAAAAAACATCAAAACCAAACTGTATAAGAATTTTCGTATGTTAAATTCCTTTGGAAACGAGAGTCAATGTAAAAGACACATGGATTCCAAGTTGTGTCAGCACCTTGTGTCCAGGAATGTGTTAAACTTTATCTCAATTAACAGAGATGTTTATTAAAAAATTAATAGCAGTTAACACTGCTGTATGATATATCAGAATTGTTAAAAGAGTAAATTCTAAGAGTTCTTATCACAATGAGAATTTTTTTTTTCTTATTTCTTTTCTTTTATTGTAGCTATATGAGATGATGGATGTCAGCTGAAACCACTGTGATAATCATTTCAGAATACATGTAACTCAGACCATCATGCTGTGTGCCTTAAACTTATACAGTAATATATGTCAATTATTTCTCAATAAAACTCGAAAAAAAAATAAGTGGTGGTTTTAAAAATTTACCAAAGTGAAATTTACTAATGGGAAACTAGAACAGCAAAATAATAAAATAAAAGCTCCCACATGGCAGTGTGAATTTTCTCTTTGCTACCTCTCTTCAAATATCAATATTTAAGCCTTTGAAGAGAAACTTTATAAACAACTTAAGTGTGTTTAAAAACACAGAACTATTTTGGTAGAAAGTCCTTTATATTTTGATTACATCATGTTCAGACTGAAAAACCAATAATTAAAGCTTAGACAATTAGGAGGTTAAAAATCTTCAGGTTTCGGGGCTTTTACTGAATTGCAATGCTTAAAAAGGAAGTTTGCAAATAAGAAGATGCTGAAGTGTACCAGTATGAAAGTAAAGTAAGGAACAATCTATGTGACCTTGAACTTGGTGACACATTTTTAGACGCAATACCAAAAGCACATTCCATGAAAGAAAAACTTGGTAGGTTGGATTTTTAAAATTAAAAATGTCTAAGCTGTGAAGCAAACTTTTAAGGGAATAGAAAGACAAGCCATAGATTGGGATAAGCTATTTGGAAAACCCATGTCAGATAAAGGTATTGTATGCAAAATACAGAAAGAAATTTTAAAACTCAACAATAAAAAAAAAAAAAATTAAGGCAAAGTATCTGGATACCTCACCAAAGAGGACATACAGACGGCAAATAAACAGGAATATGCTGAAAATTATTTGTCATTAGGGAACTGCAAATTAAAACAACAAAGAGATATCACTATACAACCATTAGAAAGATTTAAAATCCAAAATTTTAACAATACCAATTGCTGACATGGATGCAGATCAACAGGAACTCTCACTCACTGATAGTGAGAATGCAAAAGGTTCAGCCACTTTGGAAGACAGCTGGCAATTTCTTACAAAGCTAAACATACTCTTACCACACAATCCAGCAGTCATGTTCCTAGATACTTACTCAACTTATTTAAAAACATATTCACAAAACCCCTGCAGACTTCAGGTTTTTGATCTACATGAAAGAAGCTTGGAAGTCACCACTCTGTCCTAACAACAAGTAAAACGCTGAACAGACTGGAAAATCAACAACTCTTCTTGAATTCATATGAGAGGGGAGGACACAGTGCAAACTGCTGTCTCCAAGACTGGAAAGTCAGACAAGTGAATACAGAGAGTCATGACTCACCTGAGCAGAGTCTCGCGGGCAGAAACTGGCAAGGGAACCATCTCGCGGGCAGAAACTGGCAAGGGAACCAGTGCTGGAGCAGGAAAACCTGAACTGGAATTGTCTAATTGCTGGAGGCGCAGTGTGGACAATCCTGACGGTTAAAAACTCCAGGGGAACCCAGTCATAGTGGGGCTCCCACACTTTAGTGAGTTTTACCTCCAGGAGCTCAACTGGATTCTCACAGTAAGTATCAGAGAAAAATCCCCTTGTGCTGTCAGCAGCAGGAAGGGAAGAGGAACCATTTTGAAATATGCCAGAGCAAGCTGTTCTACTTAACAAGGCCTGCGCTCAGGAGAAATTAATTAACCAAAGTCTAATTGGCTGCGATATTAGCAGAGCCTAGCTCACCTGGGAGAAGGGAAATACCCAACTCTTGTCAGCTGTAGCCTTCCACATAGGAGAGGGGGAATACAAAGCTCTAGCCCACTTGAGCCATCCTCATTCACCTAAGGAGAGCGACAAAAACTGAAAAACACTCGTGAAGCTCATGATCCAAAGGCACTGGCCCACTAAACAACTGAGAGCTAGTTATTAGAGATTACAGAATTATAGGTATAGAATTATAGAACACTTCCCCTCCCCCCACACCTTACCACCACATTACTAATGGCCTGTTTACAGCAGTTCTTTGTTCAAATCTGGCTGTCAAGAAAAATTAAAGGCATACTAAAAGGCAAAGAAAACACAAGAGATAGAAGGAACCACACATTGCAGGGATTGGGAATGACTATACCAGGATTTTGAAAGAACTATAATTAATATGTTAAGAGCTCTAATGGATAAACAGCATGCAAAAACAGATGGATAATGTCAGCAGAGAGATGGAAATCCTAGGAGAGAACCAAAAAGAAACACTAGAAATGCAAAACACTGCAACAGAGATGGGAAGAAAGCCTTTGATGGGATTATTAGTAGACTAGACATGACAGAAGAAAGAATCTCTAGAATATCCAAGGTCTGTGGGACAAGTACAAAAGGTGTAACATACACGTATAAGAATACCACAAGGAGACAATAGAAAATAACAGAAGAAATATTTTAAACAATAATGACTGAGAATTTCCCCCAAATTAGTGTCAGTCACCAAATCACAGATCCAGGAAGCTCAGAGAACATCCAACAGAATAAATATCAAAAGATTACATGTAGGCGTATCATTTTCAAACTATAGAAAATCAAAGATAAAGAAAAAAATCCTAAAAGTCACCTTCATGCAAATGTTTATAGCAGCTTTACTCATAATTGTCAAAAATCAGAAGCAACAAAGATCTCCTTTTAACAGGTGTGAATAAACAGTTGTGGTACATCCCAACAATGAGATGTCATTCCATGAGAAAAAGAAATGTGGTACCAAACATGAAAAGATATGCATAAGTTGTAAATGCATATTGCTAAGTGAAAGGAGCCAGTCTGAAAAGAATAAATCATGAAAAATTGTATGACACTCTGGAAAAGGCAAATCTATAGAGATAATTTTAAAAAGTCAGTGGTTGCCAGGTGTTTGGGGACTGAGAAGTGTTAAATAGGTGAAGTAAAGAGGATTGTTTAGGGTAGTGAAACTATCCTGTATGATACTGTAGTGGTGGATACATGATACTGTGCATCTGTTAAAACCCATAGAAATTTACAGTACGAAGAGTGAACCTTAATATACATAATTAAAAAAAACATTCATTTAGATATTCTGGAGAGTCCACAATGGAACACAGAATGTGACAAAACACCTAACTGTATTACAAGTATGAAATAACTTCACTTAAAAAGTTTTGGGGAAAATGGGGTTGACCTAAGTAACTGTGGAAATGAATGGAGGCTGTAAAATGAAAGCCAAAGTAAACTATATAAAAGCACTGTAAAAAATTAATGAACAGATATTTTGCTAAGAAAAAATAACTCAGATAATATATTTACTTGAATTAAAGCATAACATCATTGATATTCCCCGTCTCTGACTAAATTGACACTGGATGACTCACCCTGGATTGTCACACCTGTTGCCTTTGAAGTCTGTGAAACACCAGTGTCTCAAGCACATGTTTAAGGCTTTACTTGAGATTTCACATACACTGATCTCAGGGACAAATTTACCTAAAATGGGATTTAAAAAATGTATTAAAGCCATGTAGGATCTTTACTTTGGTGCTGCCTGCACTCAAGTTGCAGATTCTCTTAAGATTCTAAATGTACACTTATCACAGCTGATGGGTTCAAGCAGATGTGTTGGCTGCAGAAGCTCAGAGACGAGAGAAGTTGAAGAAACCTGCAGAGATTTCTTGGAACCCAGCTCCTATTCACTAAAACCAATGGCAAATGTAAAGCAAATAGGAGATGACAAAGGTTGCAAAGACATTCATTGTTTGTTTTCTCTGGTGTGTGCTGTTTGCCAGGAGTCCGTTCCCTCTGTCATCCATTCCCCAATACGGCATGAGTTAGAAATTTTATCAGTAAATGTTTTCACTCTCAATATTCAACCTGTTCTAATAGACCGTTAAAGACAGTTTTTAGGTTCACAGCTTGTCATCATTTGTCTATACCTGTGGCAAGGAATATGGAATAAGATGCTCTCAGCGCTTTTTGCACATTAAACTAAGGTGACAAAAGCTGTGTATCAGAATGATCAGGTACATAAAATTCAGAGACGCAACTGGCATGCTGTAGATATTTGGATTTTATTTTAAAAATGTTCATGATAAAGCGTTATAAGTTCAATATTATAAAGTCAGGTATACATTATAATGAAATGAACTACATGAATTAGCAATATGCACAGTACAACTTATTCTTTGATCCTGATTTTTAGAATTCATGTTATGTTTAACAATTTATACATTATTCTATTTAAATACAGTTAAACAGAGCTATAATAAAAAGCATGATGTTTTATAATTGGGATGAGCTTTCTCAATAGGCAGAGGGAAGGAATGTGACTGACATCTTTATTTTCTTCTATGTGTACAGGAAAATCACTTTATTTTGACATGCCTCAGTATTAAAATCAGCATTATAAAATATTCATTGTAATCCCTAATTTTCATACTGATAGTCAAGATTTAACAGAAGTTATAAGAATTGCACTGATATAGATTTACGGTACTCCAAATAAACATCAAATATGGGCTGTGAGCTAAAAGAGCCTATGTCATACTGCTTAGGTCGGCTTCAGAAAGACAGTAGATTTCCAGATTCTTCAGCACTATAAAATATGCATTGTAATCCCTAATTACAATGCAGATACAAGTCTGTCGATGCCCTTTCACATATAACTCCTTTAATCACTGCTTCAGATATTGGCAAATCATGATTTACAATTAATGAAAATTTAGAATTACACAATTATTAATCAAATAGTGTACTATCAAGCAGGATGGACTAAATTATGCTGTGATAATTTACAATCACAAAATCTCACTGGCTTAAATTAACACAGTCACAATTTATTTCTTGCCAATTGAGCACATCTATTGTGGTACTGCAGGGGCTTTCTGCTTATAACTGTCACTCAGGAATCTAGGGTGATACAGACTCATTCTGGACACATAATTCTACAACCATTGCAGTAGGGAAAAGGCTAGGAGGAAAGTTGCACCTGGATTTCAAATTTTCCAATTGGAAATCCATATAATACTCTGTTCACATTTCACTGGCCAAAGCAAATCACATGGCAATTCTTTTTTTTTTTTTTTTTTTTTTTAAGTATTTATTTATGGCTGTGTTGGGTCTTCGTTCTGTGCGAGGGCTTTCTCTAGCTGTGGCAAGCGGGGGCCACTCTTCATCGTGGTGCGCGGGCCTCTCACTATCGTGGCCTCTCATGTTGCGGAGCGCAGGCTCCAGACGCGCAGGCTCAGTAATTGTGGCTCACGGGCCCAGCTGCTCCGCGGCACGTGGGATCCTCCCAGACTAGGGCTCGAACCCGTGTCCCCTGCACTGGCAGGCAGACTCTCAACCACTGCGCCACCAGGGAAGCCCGGCAATTCTTAATTTAAAGATAATGGAAGAGGAGTAAACCTGGGATGATTCCAACACCAATCATAAGTACTACAATTATTGAGGAGGCCTCCCAGTGCACTTCACAGGCATACCTATGTTAAATTTATTCTAGCCATTAGCTTCAGCTGAGTGCCAAAAGAAAAGCTGGAGCTCTTTGCAATCAAACTACTACATGGTAAAGATTACAGTCAGCAAATTACCCAGGGCTGGCCCATGACTGTTGCTGTAGGTAAAGTTTTCTTGGAATAAGCCATGCCCACTCCTTTATGTATTGTTTATGGCTGCCTTTATACAACAACAGAAGAGTTATGTAGTTACAACAAACTCTGTATGGTCTGAAAAGTCTAAAATATTTACTCTTTGGAGTTTTAAAGAAAAATTTGCTGGCTACCAGTGTAAGTGCATACATGACAGATGATAAAAGATTTTATTTTTGTTTCTTCCTCGTTTTTTCTTTCAGTAGTGCTTGTTTCTGATGTAATATTGTACATGTGAAAATTCAAGGAGGTCCCCACAGGAGTCTACATTATTGATTAATGAGTGTGAAAAGCATCAATCCATATTTACCACCAGAAATTACTGAGAAAGGTTGAGTTTGTACCTGTGAAAGGATAAATATGAAGTTATATGTGCCTTTTGGTAAACACAGTATTTTTGTATATCTTTTGTGTATTTTTAATTAAAAAGAATTTCATTAATAGTTACTTTTTCATTTTTTTCTATTGTGGCAAAATACACGCAAAGCAAAATCCACAATTCTTATCACTTCAGCTCTGTGGCATTAAGCATACCCACACTGCTGCACGACCATCACCACCATCCGTCTCTAGAACGTCTCCATGCTCCCCAACTGAAATTCTATACCCATTAGATACCAACTCCCAATTTCCTCCTCCCCACAGGCCCAAGTAACAGTATCTGTCTCCATGAACCTAACCACCCTAGGTATTCCCACACAAGTGGGATGTTGCAACATTTATCCTTCTGTGACTGGCCTACTTCTAGCATAACATCTTCAAGGTTCATCCTTGCTGTAGCACGTGCCAGGATTTCCTTCTCTTTCAAGTCTGAACAATAGTCAACAGTATGCATACACTACATTCTGTTTATCCTTTCTTCCTTGGATAGACACCTGGGTTACCCCCACCTCCTGGCTACTGTTAAAAATGCTGCCAGAACATAGGTGTACAAGTGTCTGTTCAAGTCCCTACTCCCACCTCTTTTGGGTATATACCCAGAGGTGGAACTGCTGGATGACATGGCAATTTGGTGTACAATTTTTGAGGACTAGACAGTCCTCCAGAGCCACTGCACAATTTCATATCCCCATCAGCAAAGCACAAGGACTCCAACTTCTGCATATCTTTGCTAACACCTGCCACTGTGTTTTGTTTTGTTTCAACAACAGCCATCCCAAGTGTGTGAGGTGACATGCCATCCTGTTCTCGGTCTGAATTTCCTTAAAGATGAGTGATATTTAACATCCTCTCATATGCTCATGCGCTACCCATACATCCTCTTTGGAGAAATGTCCACTCAATTCCCTTATATGTAATTGGACTGCCATGTATTTTTATTGCTGAGGTGTAGGACATCTTTTGGTATTCTGGGTATCAATCCCTTATGCAGTATATGATTTGCAAATATTTTCTCCCATTCTGTAGATTACATCTTCACTCTGTTGACAGTGTCCTTGGATGCACAAAAGTTTTAAATTTTGATGAAGTCCAACTTATCTATTTTTTCTCTTGCTGCCTGAGCTTTCAGTGTCGTATCTAATAAAGCATTATCAAATCCAATGTCACGAAATTTTGCCATGTTTTCTTCTAAGAGTTTGATAGTTTTAGCTTTTACATTTAGGTCTTTGATCCATTTTCAGTTAACTTTTATATATGTTGTTAAGAGCATAACTTCCTTTCTTAATGCATGTGGATCATCTACTTCTCCCAAAACCACTTGTTGAAAAGATGTTTCTTTCCCCATTGAATAGTCTTGGCATCCTTGTCAAAAACCAGTTGACTACTTGAGGTCCCTTTAAATTCCATGTTAACGTTAGGATGGGTTTTTCTATTTCTTCAAAAAAAAAAAAAAATCATTGTGATTTTAATCAGGATTGCATTGAATCTGTAGTTTGCTCTGGGTAGTGTTAACATTTTAACAATATTGAATATCCCAATCAATGAATATGGGACATCTCGCCATTTATTTGTGTCTTTTTAAAATGTTTCTTTAATTTCAGTGTAAATTTTTTTTTCTACTTGGTTAAGTTTATTCCTAAGTATTTTATTCTTTTTGATGCTATTGTAAATTGAATGGTTTTCTTAATTTCCTTTTTGATTGTTCATTGTTAGCATATAGAAATGCAACTAATTTTCATTGTTGATTTTGTATCCTATAACTTTGCTGAATTCATTTATTAGTTCCATTTTTTCTCTTTTTGGGGGGTGTAATTGTTTTGGTTTTCTACATATAATATCATGTCATCCGTGAACAGAGATAAGATTAATTCTTCCTTTCTGATTTGGAACGTTTAAATTTCTTTTTCTTGTCTAACTGCTCAGGTTGACTTCCAGTACTATGTTGAATATAAGTGTTGAAAAAGAACATTCTTGTTTTGTTCTTGATATTAAGAGAAAAAGTTTTCACTCTTTTATCATTGAGTATGAAGTTAGCTATGAGTTTTTCATATACGGCCTTTATTATGTTGAGGTGATTTCCTTCTATTCCTAGTTTTTTGTGTTATTATCATGAAATGTGTTCAATTTTGTCAAATGCTCTTTCTTAATCCATTGAGATGATCATGTGTTTTGTTTTGTTTTGGTTTTTTTCTGCTAATGTGATGTATCAATATTACATGGATTGATTTTCATATGCTGAACCATCCTTGCATTCCAGGAATAAATCCCACTTGGTCATGGTGTAAGTAAACAGAATGTTTTTGGGGAAATTTAACAAACATTTTTAAATTATAAAACTTTTCAAATATTTACAAAAGAAAGGTCAATAAATCTTATGAATTCATCATCCAGCTAAAAAAAAAACCGTTTTAAATCTATCCCCTAATATTTGTTCTTTAAACCAAACAACTTTAAAGTTAATATGAATCTCAAAAATAGTAATAAAAATATTTCTTACATAAACACAATCACATTAGCACTTGTTACAATTTATTAATGTTATATAATAATATTCAATTCATAATTGATTTCCTTTACCTTCTAAAAAATGTATTTTCACAGTTTTTGATCACATCAGAATTTTTAAAAATCATGCAAAATCCTCCATTTTAATTTTTTGTTTTTCAATTCTATTAAAATTTTAAAGAAATGTAGGCAATTATTCTATAGTATACTCCAAATTTTGGATTTTATTGATTGCTTCCTTATGAGGTAGTTTAACTTTTTCCCTGTTCTCCATATTTTCTGAATATTTTAGTTAGATATAAAGTTTTGAATATATTAAACTTCAAAAATTTTGTCAAGAATACTGTGTAGATAATTTTAGGTGATTCAATTGCATAACATGGAGAAGCATAGTATGTTTGTTTGTCTCAGGACTAGTGATTCTAATCAGGAATGTCTAGATTAGTTAAGGCCTGAAGCTTTTACAATTTGAAGTCTCTTCTTCAACAAAAAGGCTACAGAATTACAAAAAAGTGACAAATATAAATGTTTAGTTAGAATAGTAAAGAAATTACAGACACAAAAATTAAATACATAAAACCTAACTAATTTTTTCAAACATCATACATTGTTCTGGCCCCTTCCAGAGCTTGGAAGTGACATATGCAAATAAGGGAAGCTGAAGCTAAAGCTTAATTACCTTCATGGTAACCTGCTTCTGATACTAAGATTGATTACTGCATTCCAGTCATGACATAACTCCTTTTTTATAATTCTTCCCATTAGCATTCCACCTTAGTACAATGGTAACAGCTATCATGACTGTTACCTAAATCCATTATTTCAATATAGATTGCAAAAAGTTATTTAAATTTGATCATTTCTTCTCCATTTTTGAGGTAGAATTCATTTTGAAGAACAGTGACCCTCAGAGCTATTTGACTATCTGAAATACAGTTCCTACCATAAAGATAGTAAAATGTGTATTTCCTTACCATTATCTATTTTGAGAGTAATGAGTTGATGTTTAAGCAAACTCTAATGATTTTATCATTTTGATATGTTACTTTTTTCTTCTTTTTATCACTATCTCTATGAACTCATTTTCTACATTTAGAGTTTTAATCAACTGTGAAGTCATTAAAAAAAATTTTTTTTAACTATGTTACCATTGGCTTAAAGATTCTATTCAAGCTGACTGACCCTTGGGTCCTCTTGACATGACCCCATAAGTTTCGAGTAGCCAATTTTTCTGGTGTTTTAATATGTGTTAGATTCATCTTATACATTTCCGGCCTCAAACACAGAACCAGTCATTTCCCCCAGGCAAATCTCAGGCCCCCTTAATTGGGTACATTATATTAAAGACAACAATCTTGTCATTGGGTATTATATCACTGTAAAAAGTGGTATCTCCTACTTCTTTACCAAAATTACATTTCAAATTATATCACATCAGACTAAGTAAAATGATTGCCTGTAGTCTACTCTGATATAATTGTATTAGTAAATATAATTTGGATGTATTTTTCTTTTGAGTCTCAGAAAACTTGCATTTCTAACCAGATACCCAACTCACTGTTTTTATTTTTAAGAGCCAAGGATTACTACATTGGTTTAAAAACTAGTACATCTTCTATAATAGGGTTACAAACAGAAAAATACCTTCTGAGTTTACTAAATATAGACAAATCATATGTGGTGATATATACAAATTATGTGTGTCTAATATTTTATACATGCTTTACTTATGGCTGAATAGATAGTATCATGGCTTAAGCTGCAAGTTACTGTTTTCTTATTTCTAATGACAAGTCCTATAACAAGAGAAAGTCAAGTATATTTCTGTACATAAAACGTGTAGCATTTTTCCAAAACTCTTCCCCTCCAGGGCTGCCTTATTCAGAGTATCCCAGTACCCATTATCAAATGAGTTCCTCAACTATCAATTCAGAGAAATGTAAATTTTACTTTCACTTGGTAAAAATAAAAAAGGATTGTCATAAATAATCTTTACTGAGAATGCATTTAGTATTCCCCACCCTTCACTTCATACCCATGCCTATTACTCAACAAGTAAGTTGACTGTCATAGGAACCTGTGGTAGCAACATTGGTGCACAGCTTCCATTTCATACACAGTAATTACTTCTACTTAGAATCGTGGCATTGGAGATGAGTGCCTGTCATGTCTGTCATCGAGCTTGCCCTTAACTGGAAAAAATGATGGATCGATGGATAGACAGGAGGCAGGAAGATGGACAGAAAGACGGAAGGCAGCGAATAATAACAGCAGTGCATAGATTAAAATATGTTAAGCTTTGCAAGCACTGCAAGAGGCCAGACAGCTTGAAAGATGCTTATGTTCAGTTTACAGATTTATGACTTGCTCTCTCCAATATTCATGAACATGGAGAGTATTTGCCTAAGGCATGATACAGTGGCAAAGCATTAAAATTGACAATAATTGCCTAACACAATGAACAACATAATTATAGACTTTTGGCCATTTTATCCATAGAGTTCAAGATACATTTAGTAAACTTAAATGTATCTGCATGTACATAAATGCATTCATCTGAAGCAGAGGTCAGTTGCCTACAAGATTTTAAAATCTTTTTATCTCTTAACTAATGCTGTTTTTTCCCCTTTCATTTTGTTTACAGCATGTAAATTGCAGTTTTACTTAATTCAACAGATCCTTGACTAACTGGCTGTCAGTTCCACTGTGAATGTTACATTCAATAAGCTACGATTATAAATCCTTAAGAGTCTTCTTATTATTGAAAGGAAGGTGAACACACAAAAAAATAACATTATATTTTTACATTTAACCAAGATTATTGGTTCTTTGCAGCAAGGTTTTCAGACAATAAAAACAACTGATGTCATTTTATTTATCTCCAAATATCTTTTACAGAGCAGGGGAACTAATGTTCTTTTGTTCTGCTGGCGAATTTCCTTGCTGTTGTGTAAACATTATAGTTTACTTTTAAATAAAAAAAAATTAAAAAAAAGAAAGAAGGAAACAATTCATATTGACTATATGTTCCCATATTGACTATATGTTCAGCACTTTAAATATGTCCTGTCACTCCCTTCTGGCTTGCAGTGTTTCTGCTGGAAGATCAGCTGTTAACCTTATGGGCATTCCCTTGTATGTTATTTCTTGCTTTTTCCTTGCTGATTTTAATATTTTGTTTGTATTTAATTTTTGATAGTTTGATTAATATGCGTCTTGGCGTGTTTCTCCTTGGATTTATCCTGTATGGGACTCTCTGTGCTTCCTGGACTTGACTATTTCCTTTCACATGTTAGGGAAGTTTTCAACTGTAATCTCTTCATATATTTTCTCACTTTCTTTTTCTCTCCTTCTTCTGGGACCACTGTAATTTGAATGTTGGTGTGTTTAACGTTGTCCCTGAGGTCTCTGAGACTGTCCTCAATTCTTTTCTCTTTATTCTGCTCTGTGGCATTTACTTCCACCATTCTATGTTCCAGGTCACTTATCCATTCTTCTGCTTCAGTTATTCTGCTATTGATTCCTTCTAGAGAATTTTAAATTTCATTTATTTTGTTGTTCATCATTATTTGTTTGCTCTTTAGTTCTCTAAGTCTTTGTTAAACGTTTCTTGTATTTTCTCCATTCTATTTCCGAGATTTTGGATCATCTTTACTATCATTACTCTGAATACTTTTTCAGGTAGACTGCCTATTTCCCCTTCATTTGTTTGGTCTGGTGGGTTTTTACCTTGCTCCTTCATCTGCTGCATATTTCTCTGTCTTCTCATTTTGTTTAACTTACTCTGTTTGGGGTCTCCTTTGCGCAGGCTGCAGGTTCGTCATTCCTGTTATTTTTGTGTTTATGCCCAGTGGGTGAGGTTGGTTCAGTGGGTTGTGTAGGCTTCCTGGTGGAGGGGACTGGTGCCTGTGTTCTGTTGGGTGGGGCTGGATCTTGTCCTTCTGGTGGGCAGGGGTCCGTCCGGTGGTGTTTGGGGGTGTCAGTGAACTTAGTATGACTTTAGGCAGCCTCTCTGCTAATGAGTGGGGTTGTGTTCCTGTCTTGCTAGTTGTTTGGCATGGGGTATCCAGCACTGGAGCTTGCTGGCCATTGGGTGGAGCTAGGTCTTAGTGTTGAGAAGGAGATCTCTGGGAGAGCTCTCGCCAATTAATACTACATGGGACGGGAGGTCTCTGGTTGTTCAATGTCCTGGACTCGGCTGTCCCTCCTCAGAAGCCCAGGCCCAACATCTGGCTGTATCACCAAGACCCTTCCATCCGCATGCCTTGAAAGAAAAGGAAGAAAAAAAAAGAAAAAAAAACCAAACAGAACCCCAAAACAAATGGTAAAAGCAAAACTAAACATAAAATCAAACAAAGAAACACACACACATACACACTCATTAAAAGAAAAAAGAAACAAGCAAACAAAAGAAACAAAAATAACAGGAAAACAAACAAAAAAACGAGCAGACAGAACGCTCGGACAAATGGTAAAAGCAAACCTAAACAGACAAAATCACACAAAGAAACATACACACACACACTCATTAAAAGAAAAAAAAACAAAAAAGGAAGAGAGCAACCAAATCAATAAACAAATCCACCAATGATAGCAAGCACTAAAAACTAAACTAAGTTAAACATAAAACCAAAAACAAATCAGACGTAGAAGGCAAACCCCAAGTCTACATTTGTTCCCAAAGTCCAGCGCCTCAGTTTTGGGAGCATTCATCATCTATTCAGGTATTCCACAGATGCAGGGTTTATCAAGTCGATTGCAGGGATTTAATCCGCTGTTCCTGAGGATGCACAGAGAAATTTCCCTTTCTAATCTCTGTTTGCACAGCTCCTGGGGTTCAGCTTTGGTTTTGGCCCTGCCTGTGTGTGTAGGCCACCCTCAGGCATCTGTTCCCCGCCCAGACAGGAAAGGGTTAAAGCAGCGGCTGATTAGGGCTCTCTTGATCACTCAGGCCGGAGAGGAGGAGAGGTATGATAGTCATAATTGGAATACGGGGTGAGCCTGCAGGGGGAGAAGCTGACGTGACATTGCAACAGCCTGAGACATGCCTTGTGTTCTCCCGGGGAAGTTGTCCCTGGATCACGGGACCCTGGCAGTGGTGGGCTACACAGGCTCCTGGGGGAGTGTGGGTAGTGTCCTGTGCTTGCACACAGGATTCTTGGTGGCAGTGGTGGCAGCATTAGTGGTCTGTGCCTGACTGTGGGGTCTGAGATGATAGCTGCGGCTCATGCCCATCTCTGGAGCTCACTTAGGCTGTGCTCTGCCATCTGTGGGCACACAGAGCAGGAAGCCCCTCTCCTCGTGCATCCCGAAACAATGGTTTCTTGCCTCTTAGGCAGGTCCAGACTTTTTCCTGGACTCCCTTCTAGCTAGCTGTGGCGCACTAGCCCCCTTCAGGCTGTCTTCATGCAGCCAACCCCAGTCCTCTCCCTGGGATCCGACCTCCGAAGCCCGAGCCTCAGCTCCTAGTCCCCAGCCCCCCGGCAGGTGAGCAGACAAGCGTCTCACGCTGGTGAGTGCTGGTCAGCACTGAGCCTCTTTGCAGGAATCTCTCCGCTTGGCCCTCTGCACCCCTGTTGCTGCGCTCTCCTCCGTGGCTCCGAAGCTTCCCTCCCCACACACCCTGCCCCCGTGTCTGCCAGTGAAGTGGCTTCCTAGTGTGTGGAAACTTTTCCTCCTTCACAGCTCCCTCCCAGAGGTGCAGGTCCCATCCCTATTCTTTTGTCTCTGTTTTTTCTTTTTTCTTTGCCCTACCCAGGTACATGGGGATTTTCTTGCCTTTTGGGAAGTCTGTCTTCTGCCTGCAGCGTTCAGTAGGTGTTCTGTAGGAGCTGTTCCACATGTAGAAGTACTTTTGATGTATTTGTGGGGAGGAAGGTGATCTCCATGTCTTACTCCTCTGCAATCCTGAAGGTCTCTCTCAGATTTTTTCTTAATGTAAAACACGTTTGTTCTTTCACTCTTAGTCTCATAAAATACTACACATTTTTTGGATAGTATTCATCACAGAAAAATATGTTATTGTGAGATTTTATTTCGCATCTCTCTCCTCAGTACTTTGTAAGCTCCATGATAACAAGAATCAAATTTCCTAATGAATACCTAGTACTAAATTTGAAATACATAAGCATCTTGCTCAAGATAGGAATTCAAAAATACTTCTATTGAATAATACTGATTTTGTATAAAAATATTTATAGAGGCATTACTTACAAAAGCAAAGGACAATAAAAAATGTAAGTATAAAAACTGGGGAAAGATGGAGTAAATTAAAGTTCACACCTAGGACTGAATTCCAGTCATTTGTTACACATAGTGTTTCAGAAGAAATATTTAACAGCATTAGTATTCTCAAAGCATGAGAAAACATTATACTGTTTTGGTTATCATTTTCCTCTGGGCACACAACCCTCTCTATTGACAAAACTAAAATGAAAACGAATATTCTTATCATGAGCTGTCCAGCCACTGAAATAAATACCCAGTGTAATTTTTTGCTCTTCAAGGAAACCTGAAGTCACATGGCTAAGTACCTGAATAGCCCAGAAATGGAGTACAGACATATACAGACCATCCTGTTTTAGAGGGGGTTATCATAAAAGAGGACAGAATGGAGTAAAAAGCACTTTGTTTTCTGTAAAACTAGGCCACAGAGATGCTTGATGTATGGAATAACTGTGGATACCCCTGGAAAACTGTCCTATATAGAATCTCTTCACAAGCACCCTCTAGGTTTCCCAGAGGGAATAGATGGGGAATATGATTATATTATTTAGAATGCTTTTGGATTAATTAATAGGAATTCTATATAAACTTGCTAAAACAATGAGACCATCTATTGTCTCATAAAACTGGAAGTTGGAGCAGATTTCTAGGCTCACTGAATACATGACTCAATGAGGTCATCAGAGTCATTGGTTTTATTTGTCTTTTATCTCTTTTGTCCTCAGGTTGGCTTTATGCTAAGACTGGTTGCCCTTAGGGTTACAAGGTGACTGCCAGTACCAATCAGTGTTAGAGGCTTATTCCTGTTCTTAGGTTCTTGACTGAAGAGCAAAGAAGAACTTTCTCAGAAGCCCTTAGCTGACTTCCCAATTCTTTTAATTGTCAGTAAATTCCATGTCTCTTTTCCAACCAATCACTGACAGGTGAAAAGATAAATACTGTGATTGGTTTAGACTAAACAGAGCCCACTCAGTCTCTACTAAGTTACATAAGCTTCACCGAATGAACTGGATATTTGGGGAAAATGAGTTCAGTTTCTAGTAGGGAAATGGAAGGGGGCATATGGAATATAAATGGATAAACAACAATTAAAATCCAATATTACAAGCTCTTCGGCTATCCAAGAACTTATTCCACATATATATTTTCATTTCACACATTCTACAATAAATTTTTAAAAAATATTCATGCCCACATGAAATATGTCTTAATTCCTTCCCAAAGGGAGAAAATCCAAAGTCAATTACTGCATTTATTCTGAAGTACAAGATCTCTGGGTAGTGTTCAGTCCTCTGACGTGGCTCCCAATGGTCCAGTGATAAAGTGATTTATCTTCCTTAACTGTACACAAAGTGGTAAAAAGCATGATAATTACAATAAAAAACTCCCTTTTGTAAAGGTTGACAATGGGAGAATATGCAGTTGTCTATAATATACTTTACTTGTTGGACAGGGATACAAAAACTTCCTGTTCTGTCAGTGAAGTGATTTTCATAGCTTGTGAATCAGACAGCTTTTATTCTCCATTCTCAGAGTATAGCCATGTCTGTTGTCTCTGTGACCTTAGAGTGGACAGAGTAATATTTCTTTTCTGGGTCTGCACCAGACCCAAAGCAACGTACTTTCTGTAGGTGAAAATTCTTGGGACTAGTGTTTTCTTTAGAAGGTTTAGCAATCATATACTCTAACGAGGCTTGGGGTCACTTCGGTATACATTTCTTTTAAAACTAGTTATCCAGTCTACTTGTTTTCAATTAACTGCATGACTACAAATACACAACCAGCAATTATTTGGGCCTATGAATCTGGAAGTTTCTGGTTTATGATAACAAGCTCTGTGCTCTGTCTGTGCCATGAGACCTTAATGTAACACTATCCTTTTCTCTTGGTCTCAGTTACCAGGTGATGTAACCAACCGCCTCTGGCAGGAACATCGCTGCTTTAGACAGCTGTATCTTCCCAATAATCAGACTGTGCCCTTTATCAGTCACACAATGCTTTACAGGAGGTGCTTGGGAAAGGTTTGGGGGGACAAGTGTTTTGTTCTAATCTTGTTTTCTCTCAAATTCCCAAAAGTCTAGAGTATCGTTCTTACAAGCTTTAGCTTTTCTAAATCATCCAGGCCCCTGATTACTAAACTTCCAATTGTTTTGATTATAATCCATAAGTGAAGATGACCTCTCTTAGCAGAGACATATTTTTCTCGCTCAGATTTCATATGAGCCACTTGCAGACAAAAGTTTTCTCCATATTTTAAGGTGTTATGTAATGCCAAAGAAAAGATTCAACCTAGTTCAATGTCATAAATATTTCCTACTAGGATTCATGATGTCTCAGCCATCATCAAAATTTGATACATCTCAATATACAATAGGCAATAGTTAAACAAAAATTTTCTGTAGAATAACTAGTATTTTCAGATTCCTGTGACAGAAAAATATTCTTATTGCCTTGTATCAATTTTACTCAATTCCATATTTTAGAATGTTATTTTCAGATTTCCATTTCTAACACAAATATCTTATTCATTTAGGATGCTGACTCAAGGAACTCTGATTTAAACAGCTTAAGTATGATTGCTATTAATAAGCTGATACAGAAGAAGTCTAGGAGAAAGACAATCTTCAGAATTTATCAATTTAGGAGCTCATTAGTATTATAAAGGCTCAAGTTTTACTATCTCTCAGCTCTCCTGGCCACAGTATTGATGCCATCAAATTGGTTCTGGACATACTTGTAGAATTACTGGCAAGAATGCTCATGATTACCTGCATTTTCTTTCACATCAGTGATAGAAGAAGAAATGTTTCTGGAAATCATTGCTAATTACAGAGAAATGATTTTTCCAAAAGCAAATTTCTTTATGATTCTCTGTGATCTGAATTTCACTGCATTTCTACTCCTGAAAAAAAAAAGATCTCTGACAAGTAGAATGACAGCTTAACCAGAATGTTTGATGAATGGCACGTTATTGGTTTCCAATGTGTCATCCACAGCCTATGGATATCCAAGCTGCCTGTGGGAAGGTTGGATATCTAATCAAAATCAGAGTTGTAAGTAAAAGGAAGCAATGCTATGGCTTAAGCAAACAACCATACCTACTGTAAGGACGCTAGGAAATTACTGGATTTCTTGATAAAAAAATGTATTAAGGCTTAGGACATGAAGATTGATTGAACTGCTGGAAATATAAGAGCAGTACTACCCCATAGGTAAGTACAGTAGTCATAGGGACTCCATATATAGTTTTTCATGATTACAAGACATTAGGGAAATTCAACTAAATTTAGATGTATTTTCTTTGGAGAACTATGTTGTATTTCTTCCTGCATTGTTTTACTATATTATTAACAGATATTGTTCCCAAGAACACACATTAATAGCTCTACTACATACAAATCTCAGATTCTTAGAGTCTGTTTCCAAGGGAATTCTATCTGCTACAGAATCTGATTGGGTCAGTTAGATATTATTCCATTATCCAATACATGGTGTTTCTAATAGGATGAGTTTCTGATGATGAATAAACTCCTGGTCTTCCTTATGTCTGTCTGTACATGGTGGATTTTACCAAGGTGCTAAAAAGAAAAAAAAAATTGATATTAAGAATATAAACATACCTTTTACAAAATATATAAATAAGTGTACTAGAGTAGGTTTCAAAAAGAATACCAGTCCACAATATTACTAGAGAGAGGATAAAATAACATAGAAGTTAATACATTGCTGAGATTGTAAGAAGATAAGGCAGGCAACTAAGTTCTCCCACGGAAGAAATAAAACACAAAACAATAAAAACAACAAAAGATGACTTGTAATCAGAGAAGTGATTTTAGTCAAAGAAATCTGAGACTGTCTTAGAGGCAAATTCAGTATCAGTTTAGGAAAAACTGACTAAATAATGGACTTCTGCTAAGTTGGGAATGAATCTTACACCTGTATATTAAGTGCAGAGTCTCACTGGGGGCTAAAACAGGAGGGTACAAAAATGTGCCTATCACTGGAAGGCTGTAAGAAATCATATTTTTCTGCTGTGGCTGGCGGTTAATAATGATATACCCTGCATGTTTGCAATTACAGATCTCACTTGGGTCTGAAGTTCAAATTAGAAGTAGATCTCTAATCATAAAAATCATATATTGATAAATTGAAGCTAAGTTCAAGATAGTTTCCCAGGTTAATAGTGTTCCTTGGAACCCAGAAGAAGCACATTTAAACCTAATTTTAGAGGAAATTATTCTCTACTTAAGCCCTCAGAATTTCAACAAACTAAATTGAAAAAAAAAATGACCTCAATATCAAAGATGAACTGTAGATGAAATGAAGTCAAACATAAATAAAAGTCAGCTAAAAAAAAGAGGAACTGACATACATACCATGTCCTTCAATAAATCCAATGATTTTTGAAAAATCAGTTCTAAATGTAAAGAAATTATATAAAATTATTTTATAAAATAAAGACAAAATCAAGAAAAAGTCTATATCTATTTGCAAAATATCCAATGCAGTTCTTAAGAAAGAAAAATGTTAAAATTAAAATCACAATAAATACATTAAACGTAAGATTTAATTTAGCTAAATAGACAATTATTATTATTTATTTATGACATACCCAATTTAACAGGACATAGAAAGCTTGAAGTATAAGTGACAGAAAGAATCTAAGGGGAGAATACTGATCAAAAAGAAATGGATTTAATTATAATGATATCAGAAAAAGAAGTCAAAAATACTATCAGGGATTAAAAGATATTTACTATGATAAAATGTATCAATCATTAAGAAGACCTAGTAAATCCAGCTTCTCAAGCTTATATAAATATAGCAACTCAATCCTCACAAGGGAAAATTGAAAATTCACAAACTGGGAAATGTTCTCACACTTCTTTCACTTAATGCTATATCAAAAAATATTTATAGATATAGATAGGTAGATGACAGATAGATGAATGAATGGATGTGTGTGTGTGTGCACGTGCACATGCATATGTGTATAAGAGTCTTGAATCAGCAACTGAATTCTTGAATCTGACACTGACCTACAATAAACAAAGTGGAAATGCAAGAATGTCTGTGGCATTGAATTAGAGAATATGTAAGAAAGCTCAAGGATGCAGTAATGTTACAATGGACTGACTATGGAAAACCCAAGCTCACGTACTTAGGCAATTAAAAAACGCACTGGTGAGACAGGCACTACCTGCTTTGAGATAGCTTGGTGGTGCCTGACCTGTCTAAGTCAGGGTTAACAATGAGGTATATTGTCTTGACTTGTGTTCCCTAATATCAAAAATATGAGGGGAACCCAGGGTAACAAAGACCGAATAGCACTTAACCACTAGAAGAAAAGTAAATGTAATCCTATAAGTGGAGTGCCTTGATCCACAGGGATCTGTGGTGGTTGCTAATAAATCAGGGAATGCCTGGAGCTGAGAGAGACAGACAAACACCTTGTGTGAAACTTGTTTTAATTAATAGGAAAAGAAAATGAGAGCTGGCAAGTGAAAGCAGACATCAGGCACTGCAATAGATAGCCACAGCCTAATCTGTAGATCTGAAACAATACACCTAGCATTCATTAATTTAAGGGGAACAGGCTTCCTTTGAGGAAACACTTCGAAAACCTCATCACAAATACATCTAGTATAAACTTCTTGAAAAGATCCTGCAGCAATTTGTAAGGGTAACTCTACACAGGTGAAAGGGGTAACATTCAGACACTTCAAAAACATCTAGATAAGTGGTCTGAGGTATCAATAACATCTATTAAATAGAAATGATACCCTATCAAGTTGTTAGCATGAGAGATATGGAGGTCAGGTGATAAACTGAGTTCTGACCCAAGCCCAACTCACAGTGTGCTCACTGGTTCATAATGAAATTTGTGGATATTTCTCCAGTTCCTGAATATATAAGTGGGAAAAACACGGTTAGTGATAGAACATCCCTTGTCTTGCTTTTCAAATTTGTGTAGGAGAGCCAAATGAAACTGAACTGAACTTGTCTCCCATTCCAACAAGCTTGAAATCAACAGCAATACTGCATTTCTGGAATTATTGAAGAGATGTGTGTTACTGTCAAAGATATGAAAAATGTAGTAGTTGTGATTCCTAGATATCCCCATTTAATTTGCTTACATGGCTTTAGCACAACAGTGATGGATCATGGCACATAAACGTGGACTCCTGTATACTTAACAGGTGGTAGCCTGATTTTGAATTGAAACTGCTCTGTCTACATGTGATACCCTGACTAGAAAAGCTTATCATAAACATTATCATTGGAGGTTTAGGTATGCATCTATTGGTTTGGAAAATAATAAATAAGTAAATTTTCAATCTCCATTAAGTGTGTGTGTGTCTATGTGTGTGTGTTTATATGGTAAGGACCAAGGACGATAGTTCCACCTTCATGGTTTTATATAAGTACTATGTCAACTCTCTTGCTTTCTACATAATACTGTATATAGGACATTTATGATCTCGATAATCCATAGAAGATACCAGTAATTTGCTATATTGATTACATCAAATTAAATTGATCTGTTAAGCTGGAAGTGTCAAGTTCCCTAGATGCCATGTAAGATACATATATATTCCCATTACATATTCAGTATCCTTTTACATGGATAAGATCTTTATCCTTGTACCTCCAACCACTAAGTAAAAGACTCAGGTCTTGGTTGACAAATCTAGATTTTGAAACAACACTGACTACACTTGGAAAACTGTTCCAACCTATTCACTGGG
Source organism: Eschrichtius robustus (assembly GCF_028021215.1). NCBI lineage: Eukaryota > Metazoa > Chordata > Mammalia > Artiodactyla > Eschrichtiidae > Eschrichtius > Eschrichtius robustus. Next base: position 24,471,507 of record NC_090825.1, read on the forward strand.
TTACCTGAAAGTTTGCTAAATTAAAGTAAGGTCCAGAGGGAAAAAAGCCACATTTCCAGGCTATGGTAAACTTTTTCTTTTTCTTGTGTTGTACACTGTAGCATATTCAGTGATATACCAAGAAAAGTAAGGATGCTAGATGATATATATCAAGCCCTAATATGAGAGTAGCAGTAATTTCTAAGGTTTGGGGGAAAGAATATGCATTCTTTGTCATAGAACTACTCCTTATTTGTTTATAGCACCTGAGATGCTACCATGTCCTAGAAGTGAAAGATTTCCTAACCAGGACCACAAATTAATTGATACTTTAATGCTCACCATGAGCTATGTTTTATCTCATCAACCATGTTTAATAAGTCATGTGTGTCCTGCAGCCATCCTTTGGTTACACCAGACTTAATCAGGTCAAGAAAGCACAAGTAAATTACATGAACAGAGTCCCATGACAACTACCTCTGCCACATTGTTGCTCATCCTTAATCCAAATCTGTGGCTTTACGAAAACCTTCCTACAGCCAACTGATAAAAAAGAAGGGACTTCGGACTGATTCACAGATGGGTTTCCACAATATATTGGCAGTAGTCAGATGAATAGTGGAGACACATAAAAGCCACATTTAAGGATGCCTCGAAGATAAAATAGTGAAGGAAAATGTTCACAGTGAGGAGAGTGGTGAAGAGTGTACCTTTCTATCCACTTCCTGTGCATTAGAGGTAGTCTGGGGTTTTTACATACATGAATTTCTGGACTGTGGATAATTTCAGGGTCATTTCATCAGGACCTGAACTAAACAAGACAGGATCACTGAAAACAAGTTTCAGGGAAGAAATACATGATGGGCCTATGGGAGGCACATGAACTATAAGGATTTTTCATGTCACAATAATACCTGCCGGAAATTACCACCTTCTACAGTATCATGCGTCAAGATCACCCATATTTTGCATGTCAGACAACTTCTCTATTGAGCGTCCCCAAATCCCATGAACAGAGGGATCATGGTGGCAGAGATGGAAGATATTCATATGTCCAATAACATGGAATTTCTCTCAGTGAGGCTGATTCAGTTACTGCCATTGCTGAATGTCTAAAATGACAAAGACAGATATTGGGCCTCAAAATAGCACTATTATTGTGGCCACCTGAAGGCTGTCATTTATATTGGACTATTTCCAACTTGGAGGAAGCAGTAATTTGTCTTCACTGGGCTTGACATATACCCCAGGTGAGGGTTTACCTTCCCTGTTCACAGTATCCATACCAGCATCAAAGTCTGTTGCCTTCAAACACCGATTGTATCAACGTGGTATCATACAAATATTGCCTGGAACCAGTGCATAGCATTGAACCCTATCTCTTGGAAACAGTCAGCCTGATAGAATATTGGAACACAGTAGTGAAACCTCATCCAAGGCACAGGCTCTGGCACTGTCCTCTTTGACCTGGTATACACCTTGAACCAAAATCCAATGTATAAAATTGCTCGCTAAAGCTATAATACACACCTCTGGGAGCCAAGGGAATGTGTGAAGAGTAGAAATTATCTCCCTTAAAATAATACCCAGAGATTCATTTATAAAATTTGATTCTGTCCCCCCAATATTATATTCTTCTGGGTTAGAATTTCTGGTTCCTTCAAATCAGAAATGGGAAACATTTCTGCTAGAGGAATACAACAGGATCTTCTACTAAATTGGAAATTGTATTACCAATTAGGGACTTTAATCTCATGTCACTAGTCTTATAGCCTAAATAGGAGTTATTATATTGGCTAGGAAAATCAATCCAAAACATATGACTATAATTATAACTACATATTATATAATTATAACTATAATATGACATGAAACACAGTGTCATGCATGGTAATGACTATCAAGGTACAACTAAAACAACAACTGCCTAATAAGGACATTGCATTTAACAGATCAGACTCCTTGGGAATGACAACCTTGGTCCCTCTTCTAAACAAATAAGCCAGACTAGCCAAAGTGATAGCTAATGATGAGCCTCTTTTACTTCTAAGCAATGATATTGAGTTGGCCAAAAAGTTCCTTTGGTTTTTAAGTAATAATAAAAGACACATTCTTCATTTTCACCAAGAACTTTATTGAACAACATATTCACCCTTCTGTTTCACTACCTTCTGCCATTTTTCAGGCAACTTCATAATTCCATCTTCCCAAAACTTTTTATTTTTTGAGCAAAGAACTATTCCAAGTGCCTTTTACAGCCTTCCATTAAGAGAATTTTGTTAAGACCAAAATAAATGGAAATCTGAAGGTGCAATATCTGGTGAATATGGCTGATGAATCAGAACTTGCCAGCCAAGCTGTGACAGTTTTTGCCTGGTCATCAAAGAAACATGTGGTCTTGCATTATCCTGATGGAAGATTATGCGTTTTCTGTTGACTAATTCCGGGTGCTTTTCATCGAGTGCCACTTTCAGTCGGTCTAATTGGGAGCAGTACTTGTTGGAATGAATCATTTGGTTTTCCCGAAGGAGCTCATAATAGAGGACTCCCTTCCAATCCCACCATACACACAACATCACCTTCTTTGGATGAAGACCAGCCTTTGGTGTGGTTGGTGGTGGTTCATTTCACTTGCCCCACGATCTCTTCCATTACACATTATTGTACAGTATCCACTTTTCATCACCCATCACAATTTGTTTTAAAAACGGAACTTTTTGTTACGTTTCAATAGAGAATCGCATGCGGAAATATGGTCAAGAAGGCTTTTTTTGCTTAACTTATGTGGAACCCAAACATCAAAGTGATTAACATAAGCAAGTTGGTGCAAATGATTTTCAACGCTTGATTTGGATATTTTGAGTATGTCTGCTATCTCCCACGTGGTATAACATTGATTGTTCTCAATTAATGTCTCCATTTGATCGCTACCAACTTCAACTGGTCTACTGACCGTGGAGCATTGTCCAGCGAGAAATCTCTATCACGAAACTTCACAAACCACTTTCGACACTTTTGATCAGTCACAGCACCTTCTCCATATACTGCACGAATCTTTTTCTGCGTTTCAGTTGCGTTTTTACCCTTCTTGAAATAATAAAGTATAATATTCCAAAAACGTTGCTTTTATTCTTCCATCTTCAATATTAAAATGGCTACACAAAAATTCACCAATTTTGATAAGTTTTTTAAAATGCACACTGATATGACAGCTGTTACAATATAATCTAAGAAAATTGTTTCGAATGAAGTTAAAGACAACTAAGCGCTACTAGAGCCCTCTTATGGAAAAAAATGAATGAACTGTTTGGCCAACCCAATCATTAGCTGGTATTTTGGAGGAGACTGACTAATTAGACTCGTACTTCTCCTTGATTTATAAAGTAGGGATGATTTATTAACATGAGAGAAAAATGGAGAATATAGAACTAAGATAAAATGGGAAGTCATAAAATATTTAAGTGGCACAATGAGTGGACTGAATTGGGCAAGGTTATGTGTGTCTCTGTTACTTCTTCAATTCCTCTGAATGTCTTCTTTGTTCTTTTCTTTGAGGTTCCATTTTCATGGGATCTCAAATCCATTCTTGGACGAAATACTACACTATAGGGCAGCAAATATGTCTTCCTGATTAGACATATACTGCAACCATAAAGTCTGGGGTTGTTGCATCCCTTTGTAATTAATACTGATGAATCAGTAATAAGAGAAAGAAAGTTGAGCATATCACTTCTCCCTTAATTCTCTCTTCCATGAATAATTCTAAGATGAGTTAGTCTCATGTGCCTAGTGCAACAAACATCTACTAAATAATTTGGTGTTTCTGTTTATGGATTACTGCTACATATCTTTTCTAGCCTCATTTTCCTTTTATTCCCTTTTTTTCATCTTCACCACCCTGGATGTGTTTCCTTCAAAATCAAGCCCAGAATTGTAATCTTTGTGTTAGGCTTTAAAAGCAAACCACATTCTTTTCTTTCAAGGGGATAAAATAATAAATAGAATCACACCCCATGCAATCAATCAAAAATTTACAGCACAGATAAAAACTGTTAAAATAGAAAGAAGACATATGTATAAATCAGGGATCTCAAAGAAACACAACCAATAGAATTTGTGTGTATGTGTGTGTGTGTAGTTATCTCTGTTTGCTGATGATATGATCTTGTATACAGAAAATCCTAAAGGCTCCACCAAAACAATGTTAGCACTAATGAACAAATCCAGTATTCTCTTGTGAAATTAAGTGAGATTATCTATGTAGAGCCTTAGGACAGTACCAGTCACAAATATGCATTCAATGATGTAGGCTATTACATGAACAGTGGTACACAGTTACTGATGATATGGAATTTATACTGCTGATGCATTTTATAGTGGAAATTTTGAACTATGAGTATATTTCAAAAGAAATGCCATTAATTTCTCAATTGTTCTAAGCTGGAAACAATGGGAACCCTCAAATGATCCTTTTTCTGGCAAGGGTAGAGAAGCAGTCTCCAAGGTAACTAAATCCCAAACCATATCAGAATTTAGAAATAAAATCTATACTTTAAATTTCACTAAGAAGCAGAAGGGTCATTGGTAACACTTTGCAGCTCAGTAGCAATATGCTCTGTGTAGTCAACCCAGTCTTCAAGGTTAATAACCAGTTATTACTGGTTTCATACTAACAGCAATTCTACTCAATTTAAGTAAAATTCAAGTCCTTCAGCATTGTTCTATGTTTATATTTAGAAGTTTCGGTTTCTTAAATTAACTATCCACCTCACTGAATTTTGCTTTCATTTTTTTATGAATAACCTTTAATTGACAATTATAAAATAGAACATTGTGCAGTACTATTTGATAATATTTACCACGACATTAAGACATAGGTTAATTAGAATAATGTTTAAACTATTCAGAATATAATTTTCAGTTGAATGAAACGGTTGTATTTGCTGTTCCTCTTATCTTAATTACTTGATAACATGTGTAGATAAGATGAATGCATAATTCTATCTATTAAGAATATGAAAGTAAGTGTTTCTTTTTTTTTATAATCTCTGAAAATAAAGTTTTAATGCCAATGCATTGTTTCCGCAGTTCCATAATGGGTTTTGGGCTATAAATGCTCATAGCATATTACAATGCAAAATACATTTTGTGTGTTTCTCTGAAAGTTTCAAATCCACGACACCCAATGCTTTCTACGTAGCTTCCAAATCAGTCATATAGTACTGAAAAATTCATACTTTTTTAATTTCAAAGAAATGTCTTATTTTCTAAGTATTTTTTAAAAGGAAGTACATTCTTCAACTCAAAATTTGCCCAAGCATATTTCCTGCTAGGAACCAACACACTAAGTGTGTTAAAATCAAGTGAGAAATATTACTTTTGCTTAAAATACAAAAATTCTGATGAAAAAATTAATGTTACTCAAGTATCATCAAGTTATACCACAACATTACTTATATATCATTGGCAATGGATGTTTCTGACAAAGATTCAAATATAATATCAGCTTTGGAAGACAGAGGAAGCGGAATATTCCCTCTCACAGCATCTGTAGGCATGCACTGAGTGAAATACATATTGATACTTGCTTAAAATTACCTTCATAAAATATTCAATAAAACCAATGGAGAAAAAAGGACAGTGCTTTGACCTTTTATAAGACATAAAAGTTGCTAAAATCAGCTAAGCTATCAGTTTGGTCCTTGACTATGAAATTCATTTTTTTTTTTTTTAAAAAGGCTCCATTGTCTCTTTAATTACACTATTGGCAACAGTGAGAATGTGAAGACTTGCAGGAATTTCTCTATTGTCATGATAGATGCTATGAAATTTATGAGGCTTTTATTAATTGCTCATAATGTTGCAGTATTGCACTTTCTTTGCATTTGAAAACAGTGCATTTTAAGGAAAGGAAATAATGAAGTAAATGTTCCACTTGATTTTAATGAAGTTTGGATGGTTTGATCATAATGTCCTTCAGATTTAGTCCATGAGTACTCAACAATCCAATATTTTTCATTAAACGAGAATGCATTCTTGAAAAAAAAGTCATGTCAAATTTTTATCTTCACTTACTCAGTACAAATAGATAGAGACAGTCTCTGGGCCAATGAGAACCTGTTGGGCAATGATGGCTAGAGAACAGTAAGGCAGATCTGGACAACTAGTCATCTAAGTGATGAAAAGTGTAACTTCTATTTATTTTAAAATACAATTTAGTCCCCAGGTAAAAATGCCATCACTTACTAGTATCTTAAGCTAGATATATTTTTTTAAATTATATTTTTCCTTTTATCATCTTCCTGTCAGGAAGGGTCAGGATGGCACATACATGTGGGGTAGAAAGATTAAAGACAAAACAGAAAGCCAATCATTTCAGGACCAAAAGCCTCCTTTTTTCTTACTAGTTTACAGTAACTGTGATAAATGTTATTAAAATCATCACTTTAAAAATTTATATGTGAAATATTTTTAAACTAATCTTCAGGGAAAAAAATAACTGCATGCCATATAACCTATTTTAGAATATGGAAAATATAATATCTTTGCCAGTTCATTCTATGAGGATATTATTTGCATGCTATTCAAATAAGTCAGATGCCAACACACACACACACACACACACACACACACACAAACACACACACACACATTTTGCAAGCCCATTTCACTTACAAAGACAGAGTAAAAGTTTCCAGCTAAAACATTAGAAAATAAATTCCAGCAGTGTTTTAAAGAATTAATTCAACATAACCAAACAGGGTTAATCCAAGAATTTGAGGATAATTAACGCATATATCAATACAATTCCACATATTAACAGATTAAAAAATAAAACAACAAGGCCATCTTGAGAGATAATGCAAAAGCACTTGCAAAATATGATAGCAATTCTTGACAAAAGAGATCAGTAAATAGGGCTAGAGGTAAACATATAGTGTAAAAAACTGAACAAAATGTTATATATATTTAGTGAGTAAACTAGATAAATGCATAGAAAATTTCAAGAATGACACACTCAGCAAACCTTGAAGACAGGTTACCACTGGGAAAGGGTATGGTATTCAGGGAAAGGTTTATCAGTTTAAAAAGAAAATTCCAATTTCTAATTTATCTCCTTCTACATTATTGGCATATTTACAATAAAATAGTATTTATATACCAATTATGCTTTTAATAAACCTATCCCTGGATTAACGTTAACCATCAGTTAACTACGTATTTGGACCTTGCTAGATTGGCCAAGCTTGTAATTGCTTTTGCTGAATTAAATTGGAAGATGATAGCACACTATTTGGAACATTACTTTAAAAAATCACATGAAAATTGTCACTCTTTTATGTAAAGATTTGCAAAGATGCAATTAATGAAATTACAGGGGAAGCTTTCTATGAGGTTCCTTAGGGAAAATATTTTTCTAATTTCAACATGACTAATAGATGTGTTTTTCCTGAATAAAACACTATGAATGTGATTATTAAAGACTGGTTATTATTACTTATTTATATTAGCTTTTATAAAAGTTAGATCCACGTGGAAAAATAATATTTAATAAGGATGAAACATATTTTAGCATGGAATTTTTTTATGCCCATGACTTTGTATATGCATTAACTTTTAAGTATTTTACATAAGCAATTTTGATTGTTGTAGACAAATTATGTTTTGCCAAAAAAGTGGAAAAAATGTTGAAAATATGTATAATCCCAACTCACAAAGACAAGTATGTTGATACATTGGTATGTTTTCTTTGCCTTTAGTTTGGGTGGCATATATTTAATATTAAATTTACACACTCACAAACGTACAAAACACCATACAAATATGTTCCTATATAATATATACACAAACATATATAAAATATATATAAGAAACATAAAAACATATATATATTTGTTTTTTGAAAATTGCCATCATTATACATATATATATTTATATTTATATACCCTGAGTTTTTTTCACTTTGCAATTAACATTTTTTCCTGTTCCTGCTTATCATTACATATTTTATATTATAGCTTGGTGTAGTTTCTCATAAATTATTGTTTATGCAAATTGAATTGGATTTTTCACAATGTCAAGTAAGATGATAATAGGAATAATTTAAAATATATGCTTATGAAGTTTTGAAATCAATTAAAAATATCAATTAATTTGGTGTAAAAGTGTTACATATCCTTCATGCTTATTGTTAAGTTAATTCCTAGGGGTTTTATGCTTTTGTTGGTTTTATAAATGGATTATGTTTATACGATATATTTTTTAACTGTCATGATTGTGTTAAAAAAAAAAAAAAACTCTTGATTATGGTAAAAAGCAGTTAACTATTCTATGTGTAAGAATAACTGCATTCCTCTCCCCTAACTGATCATCTTAAATTTTATAAAGATACCATCTACAAATTTAGAAAATAATATTTGGCCCTTCTTTCCTTTACCTAGAATTTTAAATTCTATTCTCAGTACTTCCACCGCTTAAATGTTCAAACAAAGTTTAATGAAAGCAGAGCAATCACTGATCACACTTCTTTGTTTTTAACTCTAATGAGGGAACTCTTATTGCTATACTGTAGAAGCTAAAAAATCACCTGGAATTTTATACTCTCCACCATGCCAAAGATAACATTAAGAAGATATTTATTTATAAACTTATAGTGACTTTTTCAAGAAATATTTTGCCACAGACTAACTGAAAATTTTTATTTTCTTAGTGAATCTGTTGTATATTTTAATATTGAACTACATTTGCATTCCTAAAACATATTTACTTGATCATGGGGTATAATTATATTATATGAAACTGAAATTATTATTCTGAAATTTAGTTTTAGCAGTGGGATTTGGCAAGAATTTTCCTTATGTGCATCACTTGTATCGAAGTTATAATAGGTTATTAAAATAACGTGTAATGTTGCCTGGTTTTACAGTCTATGGATAATATTTTTATAGCATGAATCATTTGATTCTTGTTAGAAATGCAATAACAATTTATGCACTACATTCGATTTCTAAATTCTCAAAAGTTCTGATATCAAAATACATCTGGGCTCACGGTTCTGAGTAAGAGACTGCTAATGTATTCGCTTGAGTTCCTTTATCCTTGAATTCCTTTCCTCTTTTTGGGTCTCCCTCTCTTCCTCCTTCTTTTTTATTTTAACCTTTCTTGATTATATTTGCCAACAGTTTATCAGTTTTATTCTATATATTTTTAGATATATTGAGTAAGACCCTTGTTTTCTAATTCATTTGATTTACTTTTTAAATTGAAGTCTGTTGACTTACAATATTATATTAGTTTCAGGTGTACAGCATAGGGATTCAGTATTTTTGCAGATTATGCTCCACTATAATTTACTACAAGATAATGGCTATAACTCCCTGTGCTATACAGTATATCCTTGTTGCTTATCTATTTTATATATAGTAGTTTGTATCTATTAGTCCCATACCCCTAATTTGTCCCTCCCCTCCTTCCCTCTCCTCTTTGGTAACCACAAGTTTGTTTTCTTTATCTCTGAATCTGCTTCTGTTTTGCATATACATTCATTTGTATTATTTTTTAGATTCCACATGTAATACCATACAGTATTTGTCTTTCTCTGTCTGACTTATTTCACTAAGCATATTATGCTTACTTTTACTTTTGCATACTGTTTGTCCTTTTTTTCCCTGGGGTTCTTTATCTATTCTTTTCAAAACTATAAAATGGATTTTGACAGGCTTTGTCAAAATTTTGGCACTGTATTCTGTCACTATTTTAAATTACCATTCTGAATTTCTATTCACTACATTATTCTTGCATATCTAATGTATTATATCTTGCTAATTTTTGAAACCTTATGAGTTAGTATAAATAACTTGCATTGGAAAGAGAGGTAAATGGAAAAACAAACGGATATAAATAATTTTACATGTATTTTGAGAATCTGAGATGTCATTCTACTTTACCATCATGTTATATTTCAGCATTTCCCCAAATAAATTGCAATTAGTACCCTCACTGTATAATGTATACTTATTTTATAGAAAGTTTTATTTAAAACCTCTTCTTCATAATTTAGCAATTATTATGTAGAGTAGATCAAATTATGTCCTCATACTCCGATGAAAACATTTGCTGTCTCGCTCAACCATGTAAGAATTAAAATACAGCCCCCATTATTATAAAACCCATTGAGTAATTAGCTTAATTAATGTGCAGTTTTACTTTATTTATAAAAGCTTATATGTAGCTAGATTTGTAAAATCTTAATGCCTTGACAATATTTACTAAAGCTGGAGATTGGGAAAAATAATAAAAAATTATTCCCTAAGGAGACATAATAGGCCAGAGACCTCTTTAAATAAATATGTTTACCACAAGTTTTATTAAATAAGATCTAACTCACTTCTTTAAAAAATGACCTCATTTAAAATATAAAGTATTTAAAAGATGTTTTAATAAAAATAATTTTTTCACAGAAAAATTTAACAATTTTTGCCTTTTTTTTTCAGTATATTTAGGAAATACTAATCTCAGTAAATTTCTAAAAGGACTTATGTTATCTTTTGTTAATAAGACACTGAATCTCAAGTATACTGACTTAATAAATATTATGTTATTTATCTGTGGACATGACACAGTTGAAGAGAGAAACTCTGAGCTTTTAATTTTAGCTGCAGCAATGGAAATAGAGGGTGTTTGACAGTGGTGAAATGAAACAACTTGTAACAATAAGAAATACAACAATAGAAAAAGAAGAATAACAAAAATGTATGGTTCATGCCCAGTTTTCATTATGAGTCTATGGGTGTGTTATTTTTTCCCAAATGCCAGAAAGGTTCTTAAAACTATTTACATAATATATTCAAAAGAAATTTTGTAGAAGGTAATATCCCAATCCTTAACAGACAGGAGATATTCTGAGGAATGCATTGATACTGAAGGTAAGTAGCAATAAAATTTCTCTCATGTTTTATAAAATAGTGAATATGAATAGAAATAGGTAGATCAATAAACACAGTTTAATAAAGTGTGTACATTTGCAATAGAAAGCATCAGCCTTCAAAGTTTGACACTGGAGCAAATACAATAAAGAGATTAAAGAATTCAGCAAAAATCAGTGTATCAACTTGGGACAACTGCATCAAAAAAACTCTGGGCCATACTTGTCTACAGAACAGCAAGGGACTTAAAAATACATGAAGAAGAACCATAAGACATGTTCTGAACCCAAAGAGTCTGCACCACAGTAAACTCAAAGTTTCATAGCTAATCATAAAGCCATAACATGAACATGTAAGCCCATTGTTCATTGTTTTTTCCTCAGTGCCTAGAATTTCATCAGTAACTTATCAATAAATGATTGATTAATAAATAAAAAAACAAGCTATAGCTACACTTACACTTATCAAGGCATAAGGAGATTTTATGGATAAATCATAGATAGATAACAGATTGATGATAGGTAGATGTTTGATAGGTAGGTGGATAGATAAAGACAATTTAGCCACTAATATATGTTCCAAACTTATCAAATCATATGTAGTTCTTTAAAAGTTCCACATTGCAGGAATATCTTCAAATAGTTTCAAGAAAACTTATTGGAGTTGAACCGATTAAACAACATTTGCAGAGTCAAAAGGTAAGTAACATTCTTACCGAATTGTGTCTGTATAGGTATTATTTCTTTCTCTTTTTTTTTAAGCATCTTTATTGGAGTATAATTGCTTTACAATGGTGTGTTAGTTTCTGCTGTATAACAAAGTGAATCAGCTATATGTATACATGTATCCCCATATCTCCTTCCTCTTGCGTCTCCCTCCCACCCTCCCTATCCCACCCCTCTAGGTGGTCACAAAGCACCAAGCTGATCTCCCTGTGCTATGTGGCTGCTTCCCACTAGCTATCGGTTTTACACTTGATAGTGTATATATATTCATGCCACTCTCTCACTTCGTCCCAGCTTACCCTTCCCCCTCCCTGTGAATAGGTATTATTTCAAATTAGGCAACACTCCAGGATCACATGTTCTGAAATCATTATTATAGGCAATAGTTAATATATACTCCTGATGAGTAGGAAATATTAACAAACTTTAACTATTTAAGGTGCTCTGTAAAGAAAATCAAATAATAACTTTTAGTAAATGTTATGGTCTACCTGCAAGTCATAGAAATTTTATACTAGTGGTTTATAACAGTGAGTGATCAGCACTCCCCGCTCAAAATAATGATAATAAAAAAAAGAAACAAATGAACAAAAATCATCTCTTCCTACTTCCAAAATAAGAAGTTAAATACAGGAAATTATATAGTTTTGGCTTTGTCAATTTATTGATAATTATGTCAATCTTTGTCATTTATTTTGAGACTGTGTGGCTAGGCATATATAGATTACAGCTTTTATTTTAAATTTGGGATGAATTTCTCCTTTTATCAGGTCATGATCTATTTTATCACTACTACTAATATTTGATTTTAGGTTTGATTTTTACGATAATAATTTTGGCAAACCTTTTTTAAAAAAGTATTTGCCACGTACCTCTTATTTAACTTTTAATTTTGAGATTATACAATCACAGGATAGCATTACCTACCAGAGACAATGATTGCAGAGGGAGACAGGGAGCACTTATGCGTTTTTTTTGTTTTTTTTAATTTTTTTTTTTTTTTATATGGCAGGTTCTTACTAGTTATCTATTTTACATATATTAGTGTATGTATGTCAATCCCAATCTCCCAATTCATCCCACCACCACCACCCCCCGCACCCTGCTTCCCCCCTGCCATTGTCCATAAGCTTGTTCTCTACATCTGTGTGTCTCTATTTCTGCCATATTACTCAGCCATAAAAAGGAACGAAATTGGGTCATTTGTAGGGACGTGGATGGGCCTGGAGACTGTCATACAGAGTGAAGGAAGTCAGGAAGAGAAAAACAAATATCGTATATTAACACATATATGTGAAATCTAGAAAAATGGTACAAACTTCTGCAGTTTTTAATAATGTTTTATTTCTTAATTAACTGACCTGCACACTGACAATTTATGTACCTCCATTAATTATCCTAAAACAAAAAATAAGTGTCCATCATTTCTTCTGATGTATATTTGCCAACATATGACATTATTTCTGGTTGCTCTCCATGTCATCAAATAGTTGTCTAAATGCTCTTTAGCAGTGAGCTTTAGGTTGGAAGACACAGAGGCTTTGAGCTCAAGGCCCTGGAGAACTGCTATCATTTGCCTTCTCTTTCTGCCTCAAGAAACTGCCACAGTTATAACATCTCAGTGCCTTGGTCTGGCCCCCATTAAAAGCCCTCCTCTCTCGAGTTTAGTAACACGCATCTAGAAAACAACTTGCAGTTACTGACATTATGTGGCTTCTGTCATGAGCTTGTTGCTTGCTGAATTGCCTTTACCAGAACATGAGTTTAGTTGTTGAGGCCTTAGATATCTAGATATCTGTAATAAGACAAGGACTACTGTTCAATCTAAGCACAGCTAGTCCCGTCAAAGTTACAGAGAAGGAAAAGGTTATTCCTAAATGATAAGTTACAGATCCCTTGTCTAGAATTATCAAGAGAAATTTTGGTCATCTTCCTAGTTTAAATAACACATAAAATTGTATAGAATTAATTTTCATTCAAATCTTGTCCAGGGACAGACACTTTAATGCCTCTTACTATGTAACAGGCATGGGGATAAGCAGTTGAAATACATAATTTCACAACAAGCCTATGAATTACTACTACTACTATTAATATTATTATGAGTCTAATTTAACAGAAAAGGACTGAGGCACAAAGGTATTAGGTAACGTGCCCAAAGAATCAAAAATGCCTTGCCTCTTTTATTTCATTCTGGTACCACAAGAATCAGCTCTCACTACCTACAGTCCCATTCATTGAGCAACTGGTTCTTCTGAGGCTTCCCTCTTGGTTTTATTCAAGAATGCCAATGATGAGGTAAAAAAGTGAGTTTCATTCAGATTCCCAGCAACCTAAGGTGGAAATCAAAACAGTTATTTAAGCTCTAAAAGACTTCAACAGTCTGTAAAACACATTGGAGGTGATAGTACATGATAAATGACAAGCCTCATTTTTCCAGTTCTTGTTCACACTTCCTAATACACAACTTCAGGGATCTCAATAAAGCTGTTGCTCCTAGTGTATCTGGAAATTCTCATAAAATTTTCATAAAGCCTCAAACATAATTTTATTCTCCTAGGCTACAAACACTAATTATACACAGGTTAAGTGCATGGGGGATCATTCTCCCAGGCACTGGGATTTTCAAACTAAAGAAAGAGCTCAAGATGCTGTAGAAAATAATGATAATAACAATAACAACATCAGCAAGAACAATAATACAACAGCAATAGTGTGTCAGGGGGAGGAAGAAACTTTTCCTCTGTGTTAGGGAATCTGTTGGTGGGAATGTAAATCAGTGCAGTCACTGTGGAAAACAGTATGGAGGTTTCTCAAAAAACTAAAAATAGAACTATGATATGACCCAGGAATTCCACTCCTGTGTGTATATCCAAAAAAAACAAAAACACCAATTCAAGAAGATACATGCACCCCAATGTTCACAGCAGCATTATTTACAATTGCCAAGATATGGAAGCAATCTAACTATCCATCAACAGATGAATGTATAAAGAAGATGTGGTATACACACACACACACACACATGTGCATGCACACACACACAATGGAATACTACTCAGACATAAAAAAGAACAAAATTTTGCCACTTGCAGCAACATGGATGGACTTGGAGGGCATTATGCTAAGTGAAATAAGTCAGACAGAGAAAGACAAATACTGTATGATATCACTTATATGTGGAATCTAAAAAATACAACAAACTAGTGAATAAAACAAAAAAGAAGCAGACTCACAGATATAGAGAACAAACTAGTAGTTACCAGTTGAGAGAGGGAAGGGTGGAGGGCCAACATAGGGGTAGGGGAAAAAAGCATTATTATGGGATTATATGAAATCATGTGTGTGAAACTTTTGAAAACTGTAAAGCACTAAAGAATTTAAAGAATTTTCATTCAATTAAAAAAATAAATGCTAGAGCTGTTGGAAAAAAAAGAGGAGTAATAGCCTTTACAGAGAAGTCATAAGTATAAACAACTTCAAACTTCAAGTCAACCCTCTTTCTTATCTCCTTCTCCATCCAGATGTAATAATTTCTATAAAAATTTAGATTGATCAAAAATGACTATAAGAATGCTATATTTTAAATATTAAATAGTAACTAGAAACATAGGCACTATAGTACAAGTTTTCTATATAAAATTGATGTTGATATCTATGTTCTGGTAAGGGCAAGCTCTAGACTTTAAAAAGATAAAAGAAATCAATAATAATAATAAAAGCATATAACTAGGTGTTGTTGAAGAATGCATTGAACCAGATCTCTGGTTCCCCTGTATGGATCACTCTATTCATGCAATGTCACTGAGTCATTCATCTTTCTGTGAATCACATTTGTTGTACTGGTTCAATATTAACTGACTGCTTATTACACACAAAGCACAATCCCTGAAGGTAAGATAACACAGCTGCCTCAGAGTTAGCTCTACCTTTGCAAACTTACATCACAAACTCCAAGCGGGTAGGAGATGATACCAGTCAGTCCAGTATTAGTGTGAGAGTAACCTTGATCTTGACCACTTACCAGATGAGATGAACTGTGAAGTGAGTTGTGCAGAAGAGGAAGAAGTTGCCAACAAATGAGAAAAGTTCCTTATATTAGCAAAAGAAATTTAGGGTAGAAGTAATAGGGTTAATCAAAGAGACTTAGTGTTAACACGGAGAAAATGGTGGTCCACTTTAACAGGGAGTTCCAGACTTCCCCTTCCTTGCTACTACATTACTTTACCCAGTGAGATACAGGGTCGGGCATTAACAGAGCCCTCCTGCCAAGGGTGGAATACTTAACATGATCAGGGAAGCATATGAGGCCCTACACTGTGCCCTCTGAGGGTCTGCTCTCTTTTTGACTCTTCCACTCTTGAGATTGACAATCAATCCCCACCCTGAGCAGAGCTGGGTATTCTTGCTCTAGAGAGGATCTAGCTTAGATTCAGCTCTAACTCTTGAGAATGTTTTTTCCTTCTCATCTTAGTTGTCTTCTTCCTTGGGTCTTTCTTTCTATGCTGCCCCATGTCATGAAACTAGGGAGCTACACGGCAGAGCTAGAAAGCAGGCACCAGAATTGTGTTGGGCCAACTCTTAAGAACGGTCCTAGACCAGTCTGGAGCCCCCTCAGGAGAGAAGAATTTGTTCCTCAGTTGCTGAGAGGCTGACAGATGATCTTCAAGCATCATCGCTCTTTGAGAATTGCCTTAGCTAAGAAAGCTACCCTGCTCAAACTTATACCTCCTTCAGAGTCAGCTCACATTCACAGCTGCTCATCCCTACTCAAGAAAACTCTGAAAGGCCATCCCAGCTCCAGAGCTCTTCATGGGGTCAGCAGAGGATGGCATTATAGTTCTATTTCTCCCTCTGCCCAATCCTACTTCCTTCTCATCCCTTTGGCAGCCCAATATCAATCCTCAATGTATGTCCTGCTCATTTTTTTTTAAGCAAAAAACATTCTTAGCTTGTAAGCTGTATGAAAACAGGCAACAGGCTAGATTTGGCCCATGGCTGTAGCTTGTCAACCCGTGTTCTACAGCCACTTTCATGAATTATGTCAGTTTTGGGAGTCTTAGTATAAGCTTACGTTATGTGACACCCATTTCTAAAGTTAAAATATTTAAGCTAAACATGCTTACATTAAGTCATTGATGGACAAATCAATAATGCCACCAATTCAAAAACAGGAAGCAAAACCATTCACAAGAACAAAAACACTCCTACTCTCCATGCTATATTTTCCCATGAAATAAAAGGAAGACTTTGTTGTGTTAGTTTGAGGGTCAAATATTCTTGAAGTGACGTATAAGTCACTTGGCAAAGAAAAACATTATCAGCAATTACGTGTGAAAGTTTAGAGCTGTGATCAAGAGTGGTTTTCTACAATTTTCCCACTTTGAGTTTCACAGAATCTAGCAGTCTTCAGAAGGAAGGCACAATATCACATTCATTTCTGATTTACATTGGAAAGAAGCTACATGGAAATGATTCACTGAACCCATTCATCAAGAGACCTAGTATCTGCTCAGTGGCAATTGTGACCTTAGGCCAGCCATGCCACTGTCCTCTTCTTCAACCACTTTAGCGATGAAAATGGACATCACACCCCTGAGGGTCTCCACTTTCCATCTCAGAGTTGTAGAAGAATCAGCAACAGGGATTGTCACCTTAAGGGCTGGGTACTCAAGAATGTTCGTGAGGGCTTCCCTGGTGGCGCAGTGGTTGAGAATCTGCCTGCCAATGCAGGGGACACGGGTTCGAGCCCTGGTCTGGGAAGATCCCACATGCCGCGGAGCGACTAGGCCCGTGAGCCACAATTGCTGAGCCTGCGTGTCTGGAGCCTGTGCTCCGCAACAAGAGAGGCCACGATAGTGAGAGGCCCGCGCGCCGCGATGAAGAGTGGCCCCCACTTGCCGCAACTAGAGAAAGCCCTCGCACAGAAACGAAGACCCAACACAGCCATGAATAAATAAAATTTAAAAAAAAAAAAAGCAAATAATTAAAAAAAAAAAAAAAGAATGTTCGTGAAATGAATTATTGTGAGTGAATGAATACACGAGGAGCTCAGAAACGGTCCTCCAGTGGAACTGTCATCCACTTTGATTTTGTTGTTTAACTATTGCTCAGGCTTCAGGAAAAACTATGGGCAGAAAATGTTTTCTTAATGGCTTATTTGATGTTAGTACCTAGTCAAAGTCAACCTTGTATGAAAATAGCCTCTTTCAGTTTTCAAATTCTAATTAACTTCATATTAAAAACTGATTTTATTTCATATTAAAAAAAGAAATAGCTCAGGATGCTGCAGAAAATAATAATAATAACAACATCAGCAAGAACGATAATACTATTGCAATAGTGGATGGAGGGAGGGAGAAATTCTTCCTCTGCGTTAGACAATCTGCTAAGCCCTTTATATTCTTCATTATCTCATTATACTTTATAATAACATTAATGGAGGAGAACTATTCATATCTACTTTTAATGGATCCAGAAACAGTCTTAGGGAACTTTAGTAACTTGTTCAAAATCCCACATGGAATCAATTGCAGACTTGACATTTGAATGAATGCTTACTTAATATCAGGATCTATTTACTTAGAATACTTTATATTGTGCCGTACATACTCAAGAGGTTCCCAAAGCAGAGCTGCTTATGTGTTAATATTCATAAGGCTTTAGTGAGAATAATTTTTTTTCTTATGTATGAACTACTACTGCTCCAACAATTAGTATTCATTTGAAGCTATTAAAAAAAAAACTTTATTGTAGCATCTAGAAATCTAGTGAAGACTTACTACTTACAGCAAAGACAGCATTGGTCTCCCCTTTGTTATCATAATATTAGAACTCCTGATTTAAGTTTGGCTATTGCTAGCTAATTTTTGTTCTCTGAAAAGCAGATGACAAGATATATTTTCTGTGCAAAAGATTTATTGGGCAAATGCCTGTGAATGATAAAGGGGAGAGGGAACCTAAGTAGCCAGAGAGCCTTGAGATGGAGATTTAGGTTTGACATTTATGAACTAAGAGAGAGAAGGAAGAAGGACTGAGTAGGAAGAGTTTAGAACTGCAGTGCAGCTCTAAGAAATACTTCCCCAGGGTGACAGAAAGCCCCAGATCAAAGGCTGTCTTTTAGAGAAGTCCCATGTTGGGCAGGAATGCCAAGCTCTAGGATGCCCTTATTGCTAAGTCATGAGCTACAAATAGCCCAGGAAGAGCCTGGCTTTAGTTTGAACACTGTGGTAGCTCCCAAATGTGTGGCAAGTGAGAACCACCAGACATTTCTCTCTTAAAGGGAAATACAAGTGGTGCATTCTCAAGGCTGGTACAACTACCCAGTCATCTGTGACTCTAAGTGTGCCCATATAACTAAGATTTAACTAAAGGGATATGAAGTAAAGTCATGACTGCAATGCTTGCCCCTACCCTTAACCCCTTTCTCCATCCTCAGTTTGCATCATGTTCACAGTAGCAAATCACCTCCAATAATGTAAGGGAGAGTGGAGAAAGAAGATAGGAGGAGGAAAGGTCCAAGGATAACTGAGAAAAAGTCATCACACCACCTCATTATAAAGAGAAACTTCTATACCCATTAAAAAATATTGGGCTTCCCTGGTGGCGCAGTGGTTGAGAATCTGCCTGCTAATGCAGGGGACCCAGGTGCGAGCCCTGGTCTGGGAAGATCCCACATGCCGCGGAGCGACTAGGCCCGTGAGCCACAATTGCTGAGCCTGCGCGTCTGGAGCCTGTGCTCCGCAACAAGAGAGGCCGCGACAGTGAGAGGCCCCCGCTTGCCACAACTAGAGAAAGCCCTCACACAGAAAGGAAGACCCAACACAGCCATAAATAAATAAATAAATAAAATTAAAAAAAAAATTATAGGGTTCTGTGACACAAAGCTGAATTTCAGCCTTAACTAATACAGTCATATTTAGAGATGAAATAGAAAAATTTTGCTGAGGCAGCAATGTTAAGGGTAGATTAGAAAAAGGGATGTTTCAAAATAAGTTGGTCTATAAGAAAATACTGGGACAATATAAACACGTTTTAACATTGGCCCAGACATTGCTTTTTTGATGGAAAAAGAAAGTTAAACACTTTGTCAAGATGAAACCAATAGGATTTGCTGACATGATGAGAAAGAAGGAAAATTAATGAAGAGTTCAAGATCTTGAAATTGTTGATTGGGTGAGTGATGATACCATTAAACAAAACAGGAAGCATGAAGATGGATCAGGACTACTGGGAAGATGATGATGAATTTAGTTTTTGTTGAATTAGATTGAATTGCTGATGAAACATTTAAACTTGGTTGTCCCATGTAAGGAGAAGATTGAGTCTGTTCAGCAAGTGAAACAGATTCTTTATGAGCATAATATCTTTCCTCTAAAAACTTCCTAAACCATTAGAGAAAGTTATGCATGTGAAATGAAGTCATAATGCAGTATTTAGGGTTCCCATTTGTAATGGATGGTGGTTTTCTGTTTTGTTTTGTTGTTTTTCATTTACCACATATAGAAGATATCTTTGGGTAGTCAAATGATACTTTGTTTTTCGTATATGTTCTAGCTTAACCATTATAAACAAAGTATCTTAGTGACTTGGCACTCTTTTATATAGCGTCATCAGAGATGACTAAATCCTTTATACCTCATCCTCATCTACTTACCTGTTAGAAATATAAAAAAATATAAAGGTTAGACATAAATTCCATGTTCTTCCCTCTTGATTCTTATATTTGACATTATCTATTAAGGAACTTCTTAAAAAAAAGTTGAAATCCAGACTAATTTGCATCAAAATTATAAAAATTTTGATTCAAATTAATTTGTATATTATACTATAAAAACAGCATTCATATTTTTTACATTCTTATTTTATGCCATAGGGTTATATAAAAATAAACCTCACAATGATTTTTGTTTATATTTATGAATTTGAACATTTTTCTGGTTAAATGCCAGAAATTGAGCATCTATATTCATTATTTAACCTCCCATCTTTTCTATTATTTTTTAATCTTTGTTGTTCTTGTTGTTGTGAGTTTTACCCCAGGTGCAAATAAATACATGTGGATCCAGCCAAGTCTTTGGTGGGTGACTGATCTCTTGATTTCCTGACAGCTCACAATGTATGCAGTAATTACGCCATTCAGACACAAGATTGCATTATCTCAAATTGCCTGGAATGATAACAATTTATCAAACTTGCTGCAAGAAGTTTGTCTTGACCTTAAAGTGATCACTTTTCTCCCTGTTAAGTTGCTTTATCTAATAGAATGAATCCAGAGGGCCTTCATTTACTTCTTTTCCTACTCCTCTCATTTTTATTCTCTTTGGTCATTAAGCAGCTGAAAGAAGACTGTAGACAATGTTTTGTGCCTGTATTGTGTATCTTACTATCTGTCAGTGCAACAGAGATTCAGACTTCATAATCTGATACAAAAGCACAAGACAAGTTAAGTTATAGGATTTCAGAGTACCTCAGTCAAACTTATACCTGTCCTATACCATTGAGTTTGCAAGACACATTTAATTATAAAAGTAATATTATAAAAATAAAAATACTACCAGAGAACTTAGTTTTCAATCTTATATTATCCTGAGTCTTTAATAACAAGATCAACATTATATATTTCTCATATCTAGGAAAACAAGGAAGACCCAAACTACAAATAACTACCACGATTTGTATGAACAGATTCTTGCTTCTCAATGGTAAGTGACTTTACTTCTTTTAGTGCCAATATAATTGACAGTGATGATATGCACAAATAACTTCACACTGCATATTGGGACACTGGGAGACAGAAAAGAAATGGTCAAGGCCTTGGAATACCATGATCTAGAAAGACAGGTTACAGTTTGTCATGAACCTCCTTTTACAGATCAAGGAATCATTGTCACATGACAAATGACTTAGCGTTTGGTTCTGTAAGGCAGAGTGTGAATGGTTAATTTTATGTGTCAACTTGACTGGGCTAAGAGATGCCCAGATAGCTGGTAAAACATTATTTCTAAGTGTGTCTGTGAGGGTTTTCCAGAGGAGATTCGCATTTAAATCAGTAGACTAAGTCAAGAAGATCACCTTGACCAACACAATGGACATCATTTGATCTGTTGAGGGCCTGAATAGAACAAAAAGGCACAGTGAGGAAGAATTGGCTCTTTTTACTTGAGCTGGGACATCCATCTTCTCCTGCCCTCAGACAACAGCATTCCTGGTTCTCGGGTCTTCGGACTTGGACCAGGACTTACACTATCGACCCTCCCCATAATTTTCAGATGAGGACTTATACCAAGGGTTGCTTTGGTTCTTAGGCTTTTGGACTGGGACTGAATTACACCACTGACTTTCCTGATTCTCCAGCTTTCAGACAGCAGATCTTGGAACTCAGCTTCCATAATCACAGGAACCAATTCTTATAGTAGATCCCTTCTTATATATCTACATAGAGGCATACCTCATTTTGTCATGCTTCACAGATACTGTGTTTTTTTTACAAACTGAAGATTTGTGGAAACCTTGCAAGTCTTTCAGCACCATTTTTCCATTAGCATTTGCTCACTTCATGTGTCCATGTCAGAGTTTGGTAACTCTAGCAATATTTCAAACTTTTTCATTATTATTATTATGTTTGCTATGGTGATCTGTGATTAGTGATCTTTGAAGTTACAACTGTAATTGTTTTTGTTTTATATTTTTTAATGTATGGATTTTTTTTATACATCATGCTATCACACACTTCATAGACTACAGTTTAGTGTAAACATTACTTTTATATGCCCTAGAAACCAAAAAAATTGTGTAACTCACTTTATTGCGATACTCACTTTATTTTGGTCATCTGGAACCGGATCTGCAATATCTCTGAGGTATGCCTGTATAGTATATATCCTATTGGTTCTGTTTCTCTGGAGAACCCTGCCTAATACACAGGGCTTTTCAAGAGTATCTTAAAACAGATGTGTTAAGGTAACAAGAGCTTTCTAACATCAAAAACCTATGAAAGGAAGATGAAGGCAGCAAAGAATATTGAGAAGGGATATATGATATTAGAGGGAGGATCGGAACATGTGCTATCAGAAGAAACAACTGAAAAACTGCAAGTCTTTGCTGGGGAGAGAGGCTTGAATGTGGGGAAGCCAGTGCACATAGGACTGATCTTTTATGCTTTAAACTGTGTATCACTAATGCTTTATCTAAAAATTATGCAAATTCATTACTTTCATTTAAAATTACTTTTAAAAATTCACTTAATATATTTGAAATATATTTGCTTTTCTTGCTATTTTCTACCCAAAAAAGTGAAATTACACATAAAGTATACGATCAGTATTGCCTAAAGGATCCATAAGAAAATATGATATTTTTCATGTTTGATACTGGCATCTCTGGCTTACAATAAATTGTGGCTGTTTATACACATGCACTAATTAAACACCATTATGTTTAAAATAATCTCATAGCACCATTTTTCTTCCATTATGACAAAGATCACTTTACTGTATGGCTTTTTCTCTATATATTTTTCCTTGGTTTCAGACTGTAGTCTTGGTTCCCATTTCTTGTCCTGACATTGCATTAATTGTTTTTTCCTTTACTCATATTCCCCATGAGATGTCAACAGTTAACAAGCGATGTGGTCCTACCAACTAAACTCAATAGAGAGACAAAACAAAATAAAACATAAAATAACCAGCTGCTGTCATCACATCTCTTCTGCCCACTTTCTAGGCCCAAGCTGCCTTATTTATTACACAAAAAATTACTTGGAAACTTCCTCAATTGCTGTAGAATAGAATAAGAACTATATTAGATAATAAAAAGGTAGTGGAATTTTGTACAGCACAAAATATTGTTAGAATCCATATCACAAGAGTCAATAATCAAAATGTACAACCAATTAAAGTATAAAACAGATCATGGTATAGTATCTCCATAACTTCAGGAACACAGAATTGATTGAATTGAAATTAAACATGCCTACTTTTCTAGTTGTCTTTCTGAAGAGGGTTTAAACCCAGACCTCCTCAAGGGTTCTAGGAGGTAAGCAGGTGAAGAAAGGCTCCCCTTGGTGCCATTCGGTGTCACTGGTTTTCTATACTCTGGCAGTTGGACTTGGGAGCATGCTGTTCCACAGCAGGTGGAAGTTTTAATGCTCAGTCAGCTTGTGACAGTGGATACAGCAAAACAGTCCCTCTGAGGTTTACTTAGTGTGAGACAAGCTGTGGTTGTAAGAACTGTAATTGTTGTAGGTGAAGAAGATAAAGTCAATTTACAGAGTTCAATCAAAGTGAGTTTGAATAGTGGGCTGAAGCACTCATACTGAAGTTATTTACACTTTTCCAATTTTGTGTTTAAACTTTACATATAATCTTACTCTATCACACATGCACTTTTACCTATCATTCTGCCTCCAAAGAATATAGAATGCCATATCATCAGTCATCAAAATAGACTTGGAAGACACAAAAAGTTATTGCCATTCTCCTTTTGCAGATAAAAAAGAAGACTGAAGGGAAGGCTCAGTGATTTTTCTCCCTAGATCACTCCAAGAAGTCACTGACAAAACCAAGGTTCTAAAGTCTCTTGAGACCCATTTCCACAAGTATGAGCTGGAACCATGGGAAAACAACATAAACAGAATTCAAAAAAGCTGTCAGTGAAGCCCAAATTTCTCTTGCTCTTCTGCCAGCAAAAAAGAAAAAAAAAAAAAAAAAAAAGCAGACACTATTTGTCAAAATGTGCTCTTTTATACTAATGTGTGTTTATACTAATAATTTTTTGAAATAGCAAGAGCTAGAAATAAGTACATTTTTATCTATGGTTTCTCATAACCATATTTTTAAATACTTATTCTCAAATATACTATTTTCCCCTACAAACCTCTATTCTAATTCCTCTTTTTTAATATTCACTACACTGTATTCATAATTCTATAATTTTAATAATATTTTTCTGATTATGATAATTACAGGGAAATTTTACTATATTGTAGAAAGGCTCAATATGTGAACCTACATTTTATAAACAGATATTGTTATCTTTGAAGTGAACTGACTTTTTCTTATATCTATATTCAAAACAAAATTACTGAACTTCTGGTTTCAGGTGAGAGATGTAGAGTTGGAGTGACTGTTGTTCCTATCCTTATAAGAAAAAAAAAAAGTGCTAGGAAAATTGTAAATTATCTTTTTTTGAAGCCATGGGTGAACTGACATAACAGGGCAAACAACTAACTCTAAATCGGGAGAGAGACAGGAGTTTGTTGAAAGAAACAAAACCCCAGGATTTGCTTTCTTGGGGCAAATACTGTGGAATGCCATATAAGCCAGTAAAATGATTCAGCTAGAAATGTTTAACAAAGTGCTAAAAGCCAAGTGTTGGATAGTGAAATAGTGTGAAGCCTCCGAGGTCTTCAGGCATATGGAGTTGTAACCTGTTACAGGTTTTCCCTGCATGATTACCACAGAGAAGATGGGGATAAATTATTTAGCCAGAAAGAGTAAAATTTAGCCAAAACATGGATCTCTATAAAGAGATGATGAGCTTCAGAAATGAAATTAATGAAAATAAAATGTTTTAATTTTGCTCTAAAAGAAGACTAACTTTTGCAGCAAAAGTTAGAACAATGTATTATGTTTATAGCATGAGAAAAAATGAAAGGTTTGACAACAACAGCACAAAGGATGGGAGGGATTAATTGGGAAAATAATAAAATTCTTACACTGTAAGCCAAGCCACATAATATTATTAAAAGTGGATTTAGATTACTTCAGAATGTATGTTGTAAACCCAAAATAATCATTGAAAACCTGGGGAAAGCAAGATGGATATATTGTTAGGGTTGAAGAGAGTCATTGCCTGATGCTCAATTTCCAAGAGCATAACAATCCTAATTATGTATGTAATATACAATAGAACTTGAAAACACATGAGATAAAAATAGATAAGTATGAAAGGAGAAATAGATAAATCCACAATTATAATTGGAGACTTCAACACTCCTCTCACAGCAATTGAGAGACCAATCAGGCAGAAAATCAGTTCAGACATAGATGACCTGCAAAACACTACTGACCAACTTATTCTAATTGACATTTGTATAACAATCCACCCAACAACAACAGAATATACGTTCTTCTTCAGTGCACATGGAATATTCAGAAAGAAAGGCCATAATTCACACTTGAACAAATTTAAAATAATGTACATTATACAATATATGTTCCTAAAATGTAATATAATTAAACCTGAACACAATAATAGAAAGATATCTGGAAAATTCCCCAATATTTGAAAATTTAAAAACAATCCTTCTAAATAACCCATAGACTAAAAAGATAATCTAGAGGACATTCTAAAATATTTTGAAGTAAAAAAATATAATAAAATACAACATATCACAATTTGTGGGGTGCAGGTAAATCAGTGATTAGAAGAAAATTTATAGCATTAAATTCTTATATTTGAAAAAAAAGATCTAAAATCTGTAACAAAAGTTGCTTGTGTTACTGAGAAACTTAAGAAGGAAAAGCACATTAAACATAAAGCAAGCAAAAGTAAGAAATAATGAAGTTTAGAACAGAAGTCAGTGTAATTAAAAACAGAAAAATAGGGGAAATCAATGAAAACAAAAGCTAGTTCTTTGAAAAGGCCAGTAACATTGATTCATTTTTTAGCCAGAATGATCTTGAATAAAGATACAGTTGACTTTATATTTATTGGTGAGAGACTGATTGCTTCTTCCAAGAGAAGGAACAGAACAAAAATGTTCTTACTTATGACTCCTATTCAACATGACAAAGGTAGAGCGAGCCAGTGCAAAAGGAAAGAAAACACAATGCATATAGATTGAAAAGAAGAGTAAAATAAAATTTAATCTTAACAAATCTAAAAAGAATTGCTAGAATTAACGAACAAGGTGAATAAGATTATAGGATTCAAGATCAACATACAAATCTCAATCATATTCCTATATGCCAGCAGAGTACAATTAGAATTTGAAATAAAAAGATTCAGTTCATACAAAAATATGCACATGAATGTTTATAGCAGCTTCATTCATAATTGCTAAAACTTGGAAGCAACCAAAATGCTCTTCAGGAGATGAATGGATAAACAAACAATGGTATACCCATACAATATTATTCAACATTGAAAAGAAATGAGCTATTAAGTTGAAAAGATATGGAATGTGTACTACTAAGTGAAAAAAAGGCAATTTGCAAAGGCTTCATACCACATAATCCTTAGTAAATGATATTCTGGAAAAGGCAAAACTATTGTGACAGTAAAAT
The DNA here is from genome assembly GCF_028021215.1 of Eschrichtius robustus. NCBI lineage: Eukaryota > Metazoa > Chordata > Mammalia > Artiodactyla > Eschrichtiidae > Eschrichtius > Eschrichtius robustus. The sequence goes on from NC_090825.1 coordinate 24,498,426, forward strand.
CAGTGGTTGCCAGGGGTTCAGAGGCAGGCAGAGATGAACAGGCAGAGCACAGAGGAATTTTAGGGCAGTGAAACTATTATGCATGATATGAAAATTCTGGATATGTGTCATTATACATTTGTCAAAACCTATAGAATGTACAATATCAAGAATGAACCCAAATGTAAACCATGGGCTTTGGTTGATAATGATATGCCAATGTTGGTTCATCGACTGTAATAAGTGTACCACTGCGGCACAGGATGTTGATAGTAGAGGCAGCTGTGTGTTTGTGAAGGCAGAGGGTAATGTGAATTTTGTGTACTTTCTGCTCAACCTTGCTGGGAACCTAAAAGTGCTCTAAAAAAATAGTGTCTATTAACAGGCACACACACAAACAGCAACAACAATGCGTTTAAAATAGCACTCCAAAAACAGAATACGAATACTTAGATATAAATCTACCAAAATATGTACAGAATCTGTATGTTCATAACTACAGAACACTAATGCAAGAAATCAATAAAACCTAATGGATTGGAAGACAATACTGTTAAGATGTTCACTCTCTGCAATTGGATCTATAGATACTGTGCAATCCAAATCCAAATCCCAGCAAACTCTTTTGTAGATACCAGATTTTTTAACAAGCTAATTCTAAAATTAAGATGAAAAAGGCAAAGGAATTAGAAGAGCCAAAATTATTCTTGAAACACACACACAGATTTGGAGGACTCACACTTCTTGATTTCAAGACTTATTATAAAGCTTTAGTAATTAAGATTGTTGTATCGGCTAAGGGATAGACAGATAGCTCATAGGAACAGACTAGAGAGTGCGGATAAAGACCACACAGATATAGACTGATAATTTTAAAACTTTTAAAGAAAATTCAGTGGAGAATAGATAGTATTGTTAAGGATACCAGAAGGATACGTCCACATAGGAAAAACAAAAGTAACTTGAATATAATCTCACATCTTACATTAGAATTAACTCAAATGGATCATTGTCCTAAATTTAACAAGTAAAACTATAGAACTTTAGAAGAAAACACTGAAGAAAATCTTCATGACTGTGAGTTGGGCAACATATTTTTGTATATGACACTACAATGATAATTTGTAGAAGAGAAAATGATAAATTGGACTTTATCAGAAATCCAAAAAAAACTTTATCCTTTAAAAGACAACATTAAGGGAAGGAAAATGCAAGCCACAGACTAGAAGGAAATATTTGTGATTCAAATATCTGGTAAAGGACTTATATCTGAGATATATAAAGAACACTGAAAACTCAACAAAATTAAAACTGAAAACAACCTAATTAAAAAATGAGCAGAGAAATATCTGAACAGATACTTCACCAAACATGATAAAACATACTTAATGATACTAGTCTTTAGGGAAATAGAAGTTAAACCTACAAAGATAGGCCACTACCTACCTATTAAAAGGGGAATGAAGAAAAAATATTTTAAAAAAGATAAAAAGATAAAAGCATGAATTCCTGAGAGTATGCAGAGCAAGAGGAACTCTCAGCCATTTCTGGTGAAAATGAAATCTCCACACTTTGGAAAAGAGTTTGATATTTTCTCATAAACACAGACTTACCATATGACCTAGAATTCCTACTTTTAGATACTTACCCGAGTTGAAAACATATTCACACCAAAATCTATGTTAGAATGTGTACAGGCAACGTTTTTCATAATTGCCTCAAACTGAGAGCAAAAAAGTTACACAGTCACATGGCTAACATGTCAACAGATAAACTAACTATGGTAAGCCATACAATGTACTGCAATGTAGTACAGTCAGCCCTCCGCGTCTGTGGGTTCAACCAACTGTGGATTGAAAATATTCAAAAAAAAAATTCCAGAAAATTCCAAAAAGTAAAACTTGAATCTGCTGTATGCCAGGAACTATTTATATAGCATTTGCATTGTATTAGGTATTATAAGTATACTAGAGAGAAATTAAAATGGGAAGATGTGGGTAGATTATATGCAAATACTATGCTATTTATATATGAGACTTGGGTATTTGTGGATTTTGGTACCAATCCATGGTGCTGAAACCAATCCCCCGCTTGGATACTGAGGGACAACTGTAATTACAATTAAAAGAACCACTGATTCACACAACCTATGCATGAATACATTTAGCTATGTGAAAGAAGCCAGAACCTCAAGGCTACATATTGTATGATTCCATTTATATGGAATTCTGGAAAAAGCAAAAGTACAGTTGTAAAAGAGACTATAATTAAGATGGGAGGAAGGGTAAGAGGTGTTTGCTAAAAAGAAGCTGCACAATTGGATTTTTAGGGTGATGGAAATGTCTCTGTGGTACTGTATGCATGATTGTATGCATTTTTCAAAACCTGTATGATTTTACACCACAAAGAGTGAATGTAATATTTCAATTAAAAAATCAACCAGAATATCAAGGGATCCCAGAATTGAATGCAGATGGTGACAAATTATTATATTTGTCTTACAAATGCATGAGGCAACCTCACTGAAAGAGGTGGGGGAAAAGGAATTCACGGCAGTTACTTTGGAGGCAGTGTTTTAACTGGATTTTTTAAAGGCTAAAGACAAAAGGAATTGTATATAAACACTGTACTCTACTTGGCAAATCTGTTCCTCACTGGATTATGGTTTAGTCATTCTGAAACATCTCTAGATGTATACCAGGGTAGAATGAATAAGTAAATCAATTTTAAATAAATGATGGGAGCCAGGCTGTTCACTGCCAGAGAAAAGGGTTACAAATAAGCAATGGGGGAAGGCCTATAATAAAACATTTTGTGCTGGATTACAGTCAGAGAAAGGAGTTTAAACAAATATGATATGTACCACAATGTTCATTGCACCTCTATTTACAATAGCCAGGATATGGAAGCAACCTAAGTGTCCATCGACAGATGAATGGATAAAGAAGATGTGGCACATATATACAATGGAATATTACTCAGCCATAAAAAGAAACGAAATTGAGTTATTTGTAGTGAGGTGGATGGACCTAGAGTCTGTCATACAGAGTGAAATAAGTCAGAAAGAGGAAAACAAATACCATATGCTAATACATATATATGGAATCTAAAAAAAAAAAAAAAAAAAAAAGGTTCTGAAGAACCTAGAGGCAGGAAAAGAATGAAGAAGCAGATGTAGAGAATGGACTTGAGGACACGGGGAGGGGAAGAGTAAGCTGGGATGAAGTGAGAGAGGCATGGACATATATACACTACCAAATGTAAAATAGATAGCTAGTGGGAAGCAGCGCATAGCACAGGTAGATCAGCTCAGCCCTTTGTGAACACCTAGAGGGAAGGGATAAGGAGGGTGGGAGGGAGAAGCAAGAGGGAGGAGATACGGGGATATATGTATATGTATGGCTGATTCACTTTGTTATAAAGCAGAAACTAATACACCATTGTAGAGCAATTATACTCCAATAAATATGTTAAAAAAAACATGGTAAATAAACAGGCAAACACATATTTATATATATGCATGTGCATATATATAAACTCATACAGATGCTGAAATAAATACAGATATGTGTGTATATATGAGCTAATAAACATACTATATTTTTTCTAGCTTGGACAATAGAGACGGCCTAGAAGTAGGAAACCCCAGTAGCAACACGCATGTCTAGCACCGAGATCGTAGGTTTTTTTTTTTACATCTTTATTGGAGTATAATTGCTTTACAATGTTGTACTAGCTTCTGCTATATAACAAAGTGAATCAGCTATATGCATAAGTATATCCTCATATCCCTTCCCACTTGCATCTCCCTCCCACCCTCTGTATCCCACCCTTCTAGGTGGTCACAAAGCACCGAGCTGATCTCCCTGTGCTATGCAGCTGCTTCCCACTAGCTATCTATTTTATATTAGGTAGTGTATATATATCATTGCTACTTTCTCACTTCATCCCAGCTTCCCCTTCCCCTTCCCCATGTCCATAAGTCCATTTTCTACGTCTGTGTCTTTATACCTGTCCTGCCCCTAGGTTCATCACAACCATTTTTTTTTAGATTCCATATATATGTGTTAGCATATGATATTTATTTTTCTCTTTCTGACTTACTTCGCTCTGTATGACATACTCTAGGTCCATCCACCTCACTACAAATAACTCAAATTTCATTTCTTTTTATGGCTGAGTAATATTCCATTGTATTTATGAGCCACATCTTCTTTATCCATTCATCTGTCGATGGACAGTTAGGTTGCTTACATGTCCTGGCTATTGTAAATAGTGCTGCGATGAACATTGTGGTACATGACTCTTTTTGAATTATGGTTTTCTCAGGGTATATGCTCAGTAGTGGGATTGCTGGGTCGTATGGTAATTCTACTTTTAGTTTTTTAGGAAACCTCCATACTGTTCTCCATAGTGGCTATATCAATTTACATTCCCACCAACAGTGCAAGAGGGTTCCCTTTTCTCCACACTCTCTCCATCATTTGTTGTTTGTAGATTTCTGATGATGCCCATTCTAACTGGCATGAGGTGATACCTCATTGTAGTTTTGATTTGCATTTCTGTAATAATTAGTGATGTTGAGCAGCTTTTCATGTGCTTCTTGAGCATCTGCATGTTTTCTTTGGAAAAATGTCTACTTAGGTCTGCCCATTTTTGGATTGGACTGTTTGTTTTTTTAATATTGAGCTACATGGGCTGTTTATATATTTTGGAGATTAATCCACTGTACATTGATTCATTTGCAAATATTTTCTCCCATTCTGAGGGTTGTCTTTTCGTCTTGTTTATGGTTTCCTTTGCTGTGCAAAAGCTTATAAGTTTCATTAGGTCTCATTTGTTTATGTTTGTTTTTATTTCCATTTCTCTAGGAGGTGGGTCAAAAAGGACCTTGCTGTGATTTATGTCATACAGTGTTCTGCCTATGTTTTCCTCTAAGAGTTTTATAGTGTCTGACCTTACATTTAGGTCTTTAATCTATTTTGAGTTTATTTTTGTGTATGGTGTTAGGGTGTTCTAATTTCATTCTTTTACATGTAGTTTTCCCAACACCACTTATTGAAGAGGCTGTCTATTCTCCATTGTATACTCCTGCCTCCTTTATCAAAGATAAGGTGACCATATGTGCGTGGGTTTATCTCTGGGCTTTCTATCCTGTTCCATTGATCTATATTTCTGTTTTTGTGCCAGTACCATACTGTATACATTACTGTAGCTTTGTAGTACAGTCTGAAGTCCGGAACCCTGATTCCTCCAGCTCTGTTTTACTTTCTGAAGATTGTTTTGGCTATTGGGGGTCTTTTGTGTTTCCATACAAGTTGTGAAATTTTTTGTTCTACTTCTGTGAAAAATGCCATTGGTAGTTTGATAGGGATTGCACTGAATCTGTAGATTGCTTTGGGTAGTATAGTTATTTTCACAATGTTAATTCTTCCAATCCAACAACATGGTGTATCTCTCCATCTATTTGTATCATCTTTAATTTCTTTCATCAGTGTCTTATAGTTTTCTGCATACAGTTCTTTTGTCTCTTTAGGTAGGTTTATTCCTAGGTATTTTATTCTTTTTGTTGCAGTGGTAAATGGGAGTGTTTCCTCAATTTCTCTTTCACATTTTTCAACATTAGTGTATAGGAATGCAAGAGACTTCTGTGCATTAATTTTGTATCCTGTTACTCCACCAAATTCATTGATTGGCTCTAGTAGTTTTCTGGTACCATCTTTTAGGACTCTTCATGTATAGTATCATGTCATTTGCAAACAGTGACAGCTTTACTTCTTCTTTTCCAATTTGGATTCCTTTTTTATTTCTTTTTCTTCTCTGATTGCTGTGGCTAGGACTTCCAAAACTATTTTGAATAATAGTGGTGAGAGTGAGCAACCTGGTCTTGTTCCTGATCTTAGAGGAAATGGTTTCAGTATCTCACCATGAGAACAATGTTGGCTGTGGGTTTGTCAGTTATGGCCTTTATTATGTTGAGGTAGGTTCTCTCTGTGCCTACTTTCTGGAGAGTTTTTATCATAAATGGGTGCTGAATATTGTCAAAAGCTTTTTCGGCATCTATTGAGATTATCATATGGTTTTTACCCTTCAATCTGTTAATATGGTGTATCACATTGATTGATTTGCCTATATTGAAGAATCCTTGCATTCCTAGGATAAACCCCATTGATCGTATTGTATGATCCTTTTAATGTGCTGTTGGGTTGTGTTTGCTAGTATTTTGTTGAGGATTTTTGCATCTATGTTCATCAGAGATATTGGCCTGTAGTTTTCTTTCTTTGTGACATCTTTGTCTGGTTTTGGTATCAGGGTGATGGTGGCTTTGTAGAATGAGTTTGGAGTGTTCCTCCCTCTGCTGTATTTTGGAAGAGTTTGAGAAAGATAGGTGTTAGCTCTTCTCTAAATGATAGAATTCGCCTGTGAAGCCATCTGGTCTCAGGCTTTTGTTTGTTGGAAGATTTTTAATCACAGTTTCAATTTCAGTGCTTGTGATTGGTCGGTTTATATTTTCTATATCTTCCTGGTTCAGTCTCAGAAGGTTGTGCTTTTCTAATAAGAATTTGTTCATTTCTTCCAGGTTGTCCATTTTATTGGCGTATATAGTTGCTTGTAGTAATCTCTCATGATCCTTTGTATTTCTGCAGTGTCAGTTGTTACTTCTCCTTTGTTCATTTCTAATTCTGTTGATTTGAGTTTTCTCCTTTTTTCTTGATGAGTGTGGCTAATCGTTTATCAATTTTGTTTATCGTCTCAAAGAATCAGCTTTTAGTTTTATTGATCTTTGCTACTGTTTCCTTCATTTCTTATTCATTTATTTCCGACCTGATCTTTATGATTTCTTTCCTTCTGCTAACTTTGGTTTTTTTGGGGTTTTTTTTCTTTCTCTAATTGCTTTAGGTGTGGGGTTAGGTTGTTTTGTGAGATTTTTTTCTTGTCTCTTAAGGTGGGATTGTATTGTTATAAACCTCCCTCTTAGAACTGCTTTTGATGCATCCCATAGGTTTTGGGTCGTCATGTTTTCATTGTCATTTGTTTCTAGGTATTTTTTGATTTCCTCTTTGATTTCTTCAGTGATCTCTTGGTTATTTAGTAGCGTATTGTTTAGCCTCCATGTGTTTGTATTTTTTACAGTTTTTTTCCTGTAATTGATATCTAGTCTCATAGCGTTGTGGTCGGAAAAAATACTTGATATGATTTCAATTTTCTTAAATTTACCAAGGCTTGATTTGTGACCCAAGATATGGTCTATCCTGGAGAATGTTCCATGAGCACTTGAGAAGAAAGTGTATTCTGTTGTTTTGGATGGAATGTCCTATAAATATCAATTAAGTCCACCCTGTTTAATGTATCATATAAAGCTTGTGTTTCCTTATTTATTTTCATTTTGGATGATCTGTTCATTGGTGAAAGTGGGGTGTTAAAGTCCCCTACTATTATTGTGTAATTGTTGATTTTCCTTTCTATGGCTGTTTGCATTTGCCTTATGTATTGAGGTGCTCCTATGTTGGGTGCATAAATATTTACAATTGTTTTTATCTTCTTCTTGGATTGATCCCTTGATCATTATGCAGTGTCCTTCTTTGTATCTTGTAATAGCCTCTAGTTTAAAGTCTATTTTATCTGATATGAGAATTGCTACTCCAGCTTTCTTTTGATTTTCATTTGCATGGATTATCTTTTTCTATCCCCTCACTTTCAGTCTGCATGTGTCCCTAGGTCTGAAGTGGGTCTCTTGTAGACAGCATACATATGGGTCTTGTTTTTGTATACATTCAGCCAGTCTATGTCTTTTGGTTGGAGCATTTAATCCATTTATATTTAAGGTAATTATCGTTATGTATGTTCCTATTACAGTTTTCTTAATTGTTTTGGGTTTGTTTTTGTCTGTCTTTTCCTTCTCTTTTGTTTCCTGCCTAGATAAGTTCCTTTAGCATTTGTTGTAAAGCTGGTTTGGTGGTGCTGAATTCTCTTAACTTTTGCTTATCTGTAAAGGTTTTAACTTCTCCATCGAGATCCTTGCTGGATAGAGTAATCTTGGTTGTAGGTTTTTCCCTTTCATCTTTAAATATGTGCTGTCACTCCCTTCTGGCTTGCAGAGTTTCTGCTGAAAAATCAGCTGTTAACCTTATGGGGATTCCCTTGCATGTTATTTGTTGCTTTTCCGTTGCTGCTGTTAATATTTGTCTTTGTATTTAATTTTTGACAGTTTGATTAATATGTGTTTCGGCGTGTTTTTCTTTGGGTTTATCCTTTATGGTACTCTCTCTGCTTCCTGGACTTGACTATTTCCTTTCCCATGTTAGGGAAGTTTTCAACTATAATCTCTTCAAATATTTTCTCAGACCCTTTCTTTTCCTCTTCTTCTTCTGCCACCCCTATAATTTGAATGTTGGTGCATTTAATGTTGTCTCAGAGGTCTCTGAGACTGTCCTCAATTATTTTCATTCTTTTTTCTTTATTCTGCTCTGTGGTAGTTATTTCCACCACTCTATCTTCCAGGTCACTTATCCATTCTTCTGCCTCAGTTATTCTGCTACTGATTCCTTCTAGAGTATTTTTAATTTCATTTATTGTGTTGTTCATCATTGTTTGTTTGCTCTTTAGTTCTTCTAGATCCTTGGTAAACGTTTCTTGTATTTTCTCCATTCTATTTCCAAGATTTTGGATCATCTTTACTGTCATTACTCTGAATTCTTTTTCAGATAGTTTGCCTATTTCATCTTCATTTATGTGGTCTTGTAGGTTTTTACCTTGCTCCTTCGTCTGTAACATATATTTCTGTCGTTTCATTTTTCTTTTTTTTTTTTGATGGGTGGTGCTGCATTCCTGTCTTACTGATTGTTTGGCCTGAGATGTCCAGCTCTGGAGTTTGCAGGCAGTTGGACAGAGCCGGGTCTTGGTGCTGAGATGAGGAACTCCGGGAGACCTCACTCCGATTGATACTCCCCGGGGTCTGAGGTTCTCTGTTAGTCCAGCAATTTTGACTCGGAGCTGCCACCACCAGAGCTCAGGCCCAACCTCCAGCCTGGGTACCAAGACCCCACAAACCCGTTGCTGGTGGTTCTTCCCATCCCCTTAGGTGTCCATGGTTCCCCACCGGTGCCTGGTAGATGCCTTAGTTGTGAGGAGACGTGAATTCCACATCCTCCTAGTACAACATCTTGACTCCGCCCTCTCCAGATCTTAGTTTTAAAATACCATTCTCAATAAAAGGAACCAGGGCTTCCTGATAAATGGCTGATTCTATGATGGAGGAAGATAAATATAAATCTGGAGCATATTATAGCACCAGATAGCAAGAGATCATTCAAATAAACAGACATACAAATAAACAACTTAAAAAAGATAAAAAAGAAAAGAGTGAGACATATTCACAAGGAAGCAAGTGCTAACTGGACAGAACTCCCAATGGCCAAGGCTGGCACAATTCAAGGAACAATATAAAGAGCAATTGTGTTGGATTATAGCCTTCCAAATAAAATATATCCATAGGACCATACTGATATAAATAAATAATTACAGTAATAAATTATTGGGGAAGAAAAAATTCTTCTTTACCGAATTCTAATGAGGAAAATTGAAAATCACCAGTAGCACACCACAGTGACCATTGCTGCAGGCAAGATCTGTGGATGAATGCAAATGTGGGAGAAACTTTAAGGAAAAACAGGATATTTGTATACCCTGAACACTTATTCTTAAAAATATTCGTCCATTGTTGTGGATGCTTTAACTTTGCTCACAAATTCTTTGATACTTGTCCCACCAAGAGAACCCACATTCTTGAGTATGGGCTAAAATTAGTCAGTCACTTTTGATAAATAGAAAGGTAAAAACAGTAACTGCAGAGTGCACAAATCTGGGAGACACCACTCTACCCAAGTGTTCAAAGTCAGCATCACCTGTAAATCCAACTGACATCTTACCCCCTGATATGATGTGATGAGAAGGGCAGTTACTTCTATGGTAGTCTTGCTAAACAGCCATAGCCGTACTGCTCATGAGAAAACGTCAGACACACCCAGTCTGTGAAACATTCTATAAAATACTTGCCCAGTACTATTCAAAAGTGTCAAGGCTGTGACAAACAAGGAAACATGAAAAATTATAATGGATTGGAGAAGACTTAGGAGACATGATGGCTAAATGCAAAGTGGTCTCCTGGATTGGATGCAGGAAAATAAAAAGAATATTAGTGTGAAAAAAACAGTGAAATCAAAATTTTCTTTATTTTCTAACTTGGTAGAATGTGTAAATGATAATTTGTTAGTTTTGCTAATTGTTCCACGGTTATGTAAGATGCAGTATAAGCTGTGGGAAAGGCATTATAGAACTCTCAACTATTTTTCAACTCTTTTGTAAATCTAAAAGTATTTCAAAATACCTATTTTTTTAAAATGAAATCATTGTGTTCTTGCTCCTTTATAGCTCGCTTTATTCTTCATCACTATATTGTTACCATTTTCCATGCTATTAAATATTCTACAAAATGTATTTTTTGAAGCATAGAATTACCTATCATATGGAGTTAACATAGCCTATTAAACAATTCCTGTGTTAAAACATGCGTATTTCCATTCTTTGCTCTTATAAATAGTTTTATGGTGACTGTTTTGTTTTATAATTCAGTTACTATTGCATTTCTACAAAAAATATAGTATAATGCTGTTTTTTAATTTCCTGTTATTTTATGTTCTAAAGACCAAGACCAAGAAGGAAAACAAACAAAATATCAAATATGTATCAATAGATTCTGGTACTTAATTTCAGCAAGCTAACAAAAGAACCCACAGTATTAGCAGAGAAAACTTGGATAAAGCAATTAGGTGCCACAATTAAATGAGAAGATTCTAAAAGCAGAGATTTCATAGTCATACAATAAATAAGCACATGTTCTGAGTTCCTCTGGGTAAGGACTTGTTGAAAAGAATAAACACTGAAGAGGGGCACAAGTACGTGAGTGAAAGAATTTCTGTTTCCATTCCATGTGCATGATACTTCAGTGAAACTAAGCCATAATTAAAAGGTAGATCGTAAAGAAACTGATAAATGCAAAGAAAATAATACACAGTAAGCTGAGAATGAACCCCCTGAAGATATCCATGTCTTAATCCTTGGAACCTGTGACTGTTACCTTATATTGCTTTTTTTAAAGGGGGGGGGAGGCCGTGTTTGCAGATGTGATTAATTTAAGAATATTGAGATAGAGTTTTTCCTGGATTACCTGGGTGGGCTCTAACTGCCATCACATGTATACTTCTTATAAGAGGAGAGCAGAGGGAGATCTGACACACAGAGAGAAGACAAAGTGAAGATGGAGCAGAAAGAGATTTGAAATGCTAGCTTTGAAGACTGGACTGCTACAGCTACAAACTAACATATTCTGTAGGCACCAGAAGCTGGAAGAGGTAAGGAACAGATTCTTCCCTAGAGCTTCTGGAGCGAGCATGGCCCTGCTGACATCTTAATTTCATCACAGTGGTATAATTTCAGAGTTTTGCCCAACAGAACTGTAAGAGAATAAATTTCTGTTGTTTTAAGCCAAGTTGTTGTCATTTGTTACAGCAGCTATAGGAAACTAATACAGTATCTTAAAGTAAAAAGGGTTGAAATATATTTTTAAATTATTAATTAGAATGAACACTAAAATCTGCTTTATCAAAAAAATCAATTTTCGGTTCTAAGCATAAGATTTTTAAAGAGCCAATTCGTTGAATAAATAAATCAATAACTGAAAATGTTAAAAGTAAATGAAGGTAAATAATAAAGATATAATTAAGTAATCATGAATTACTAAAAAATCATTATAACCAATACATTGCTAAATCTGAGCTTCTTAATTGAAAAAGCCAAAAATCTGCTAATATATAAAATATACATATATTATTACAGATATATAAACATATAGAAATATTACATCAATAGAGTATATATAGTCAATATATCATAAAAGAAACAAAATGTAAACAAAATAGAATGGCAGGTACAGAGGAATAGATAATAAAACTACAAAAGAGCAATCAAGCAATAAAGTGGCAAGGTAAATTCACTGAGACCATTAAGGAGAAAATTACTTGGATCACATTAAAATTTTCCAGAGACTAGAAAATTTTGTGTTTGTGTTTGTATTAATCAAAACATTTTTTTTGATGTGTGTGTGTAACTGTGTATGGGTGTTTGTATTCATCATTAATAGACATTAAAACCTGTCAGAAATAATGAGAAAAATAAAAATTCATGCCGATTATACCAGTAATTAGTGCGTCAAAAGCCTAAATGACAAAGGATTAATCTCCAAAATATACAAGCAGCTCACGCAGCTCAATATAAAAAAACAAACAACCCAATCCAAAAATGGGTGGAAGACCTGACTAGACATTTCTCCAAGAAGACACACAGATGGCCAAGAGGCAAATGAAAAGATGCTCGACATTACTAATCATTAGAGAAATGCAAATCAAAACCCCAGTGATGTATCACCTCACACCAGCCAGAATGGCCATCATCAAAAAATCTACAAACAATAAATGCTGGAGAGGGTGTGGAGAAAAGGGAACCCTCTTGCACTGTTGGTGGGAATGTAAATTGATACAACCACTATGGAGAACAGTATGGAGGTTCCTTAAAAAACTAAAAATAGAACTATCATATGACCCAGTAATTCCACTACTGGGCATATACCCTAAGGAAACCATAATTCAAAAAGACACATGTACCACAATGTTCATTGCAGCACTATTTACAATAGCCAGGACATGGAAGCAACCTAAATGTCCATCGACAGATGAATGGATAAAGAAGATGTAGCACATATATACAGTGAAATATAACTCAGCCATAAAAAGGAATGAAATTGAGTCATTTGTAGTGAGGTGGATGGACCTAGAGTCTGTCATACAGTGTGAAATAAGGCAGAAAGAGAAAAACCAATACTGTATGTTAACACATATATATGGAATCTAGAAAAATGGTACTGATGAACCTAGTGGCAGGGCAGGAATAGAGACGCATACGTAGAGAATGGACTTGAGGACATGGCGGGGAAAGGGAGGCTGGGAAGAAGTGAGAGAGTAGCACTGACATATATACACTACCATGTGTAAAATAGATAGCTAGTGGGAAGCAGCTGCATAGCACAGGGAGATCAGCTCGGTGCTTTGTGACCACCTAGAGGGGTAGGATGCGGAGGGTGGGAGGGAGGCTCTAGAGGGAGGGTATATATGTATACATATAGCTGATTCACTTTGTTGTACAGCAGAAACTAACACAACATTTTAAAGCAATGATAATCCAATAAAGATGTAAACAAAAACCCTAAATGTAATGTTGCTAAATAATATTTGGCAGTGTATTAAAATAATAGCAATACTGGACCAAGAGATACTCATGAAGAGAAGGACTCAATTATTCGGTATTAGTGTGATAAAATACCCTACGAGATATTATAATAGTCCTTAAGACTTTGACAAAAGTTTGCCAAAAATTAATATTGGTCACTCCTAACAGAATAAGTTACTTGTAAGTCACAGAAGTGAATTATTTTATAGAGGATGGGTGTAAGAGTCCTTTGAAGGCACAAAGAGGAGTGTTAAACAGACCGTTTTTCAGATTTATGGAAAGGAAAAGAAAATGTCAGAATTTGACAGAAACTCTGGAGAAAATGGCATGTTTTCTTTCTATAGTAAATCCAAACGCAAACAGTAGGTTTAGAAACAACCAGGGTTGTTTAAACAATAGCAGAAGAAGTTAAATGAGGGTATTAATGGTACCCACCACACACACACACACACACACTCACACAACCCCCCACTCAACTTAATCTGGTCAAAAGACAGAATTTCATAGTTAGTTTGACACGCAGAAGCAAACTGCACTTCGGAAAATAAATCATAGTCAGGTTGGAGATAATATTTTTCATTTGACTTTGAATCTTGAAAACCATTACCCTCTGCCATAATGTATCTGTGTTTTAAAAAATATACAAAGTAAATAAATGGATATTTATTCAATGATTGATGGCATTATTTCAATTCTTGTGTCGGTTTCAGTCGTACCTAGTTTTAGAGAGTGAAACTAGGAAGTTAAACACTAATTCAAAAATAAGTGGTAAAGAGTTTTAACATTTAACATTTTACATATTTTATTTCAAAAGTGTCTTTTTCATTAAGAGTACACTTTTATTGCCTGGTAGGAAAAAAGAGAACTAAGCAATTAGTTGCAAAATCAGTTTAGATGAAGATTTGGAAAAGCAGCTGGTTGAAATAAAATGTATGCAGAGTAAACACTGTGAAGAATATCCATATTTTTTTCCAGAGAAGGAAGTGTCTCTTGTCATGTTTGTTACATTTCACTGCACTACATTATGTGGTTTGAAATGACTCAACTTATATAAAAATAAGACATTTTAGAAAACAAACACAAAGCATAATATTCAAGAAACACATTTTCCTCAAATTGTTCTTATTTGAGAAATAAATGGATAAACACAGATTTTTATCATTCCAATGATCCAACCTGCATGATATATTTTGAAATATATCCACAAATATGAATTTAAAGGATAACATATAGTGAGGGTAATATTAAAAAAATATTAGATATTGCTAATATATTCTGAGTATTTTTCTTTATAATGTGACAAACTTTAAAGAAATAAATTTTAACCCAACAGAAAAATTATATTTGTTAATTTTTATAATAATGATTAGAAACAATGTGGATAAATTTGTGACCAGTTTGAAAAAACAAGAGAATGAGCTTCAATATTCAGTATGTATGTATGTACATATGTATTTTTGTTATTTTATTGAAGTATAGTTGATTTATAATATTATACTAATTTCAGGTGTACAGCATAGTGATTCAGTATTTTTACAGATTATACTCCATTAAAAGTTATTACATGATAGTGACTATAATTCCCTGTGCTACAAAATACATCCTTGTTGCTTATCTCCTTTACACATAGTAGTTTGTATCTCTTAATCCCATACTCCTACTTTGCCCCTCCTCCCTTCCCTCTCCCCATTGGTAACCACTACTTTGTTTTCTATATCTGAGTCTGTTTTCATTTTGCATATATCAATATTCAATTGTGTTACTTTTTAGATTCTACATGTAAGTGATATCATACAGTATTTGTCTTTCTCTGATTTATTTCACTAAACATAATATTCTCTAGGTACATCCATGTTGCTACAAAGGGGAGAATTTCATTCTCTTTATTTTATAGCTGAGTAACATTCCATCATTTATATATATATATATATACACCCCACATATTTATCCATTTGTCTGTTGATGGTCACTTGGGTTGCTTTCATATCTTTGTTATCGTAAATAGTACTGCTATGAACATTAAGATGCCTGTATCTTTTTGAATTAGTGTTTTCATTTTTTTCCCGATATATACCCAAGAGTAGAATTGCTGAATCATATGGTAGTTATATTTTCAGTTTTTTAAGGAATTTCCATACTGACTCCACCAATTCACGTGCCTTTTAGTCATATGCGTATCTTCTATTTTTTCTAAATTTTTAATTGTATTTAAAATACATACTGGAAGATCTGAATAGATATTTTTCCAGGGAAGACTTTCAATATGTATTTTAAATACAATTTAAAAGGTAGAAAAAAAGCGTAAGTGCAAACAACTAGAGAGAGGGCATTATAATGTATATAATCAAAAAAGGGTCATTACCTGTATATATAAAGTGGTCCTAAATGTGAATAATGAAAAAAAAAGACAAGTGTTCAATTAAAAATGTGAAAATAATGTAAATAGGTAATTCACAGTAAAGGAACAGAAATAAGCAACATGCATAAGAGGAGGACTGATTATGCCACCTGTAATCAGAAAAATTAAAATTAAAACAAAAAAATGGGATTTTGGTTTTCTCAGATTGGTAATAAAACTAATGTTGGAAAATATTAAATGTACATTATTTAGTGGGAAGGTAGAAGTAAACCCACATTACTAGAGGGAGAAAAATGATATATCAAAATTGTGTGGCAATTTAGAACACCTGGTAAAATTTTAAATGTGCCTGTTCCACAATCCAACCACTCTGCATCTAGGAATACACATAGGGAAACTCATAAAAGCCCTAATGTCCAAGTCCCTAATGCCAGAATATCAATGACATGACATAACTATTCTAACAGAGTGAAATTAATAAACAAAATGCAGCAATGCATACAAGGGAAGATATCAAATATGAATGAGAAAGCTTGCCATTTATCAATGAAGCTGAAACTCTAAGGCTTTTCATTTAGTAAAAAAACAAAAACAAAAACAGGGTGAAGAATAAAACAACTGATATAACAATTTTAAAGCACAAAGTAAACTACACATGTAATGTATGAATGCAAATGTAGAGTACTGGACTGAAGAGTTCACTGCAAGAACATGATGATGAGAGGGAAATGGAGGTGATGAGAGGGGAGTTCAAATGTATCTGTACTTCATTATTTCTTATATTGAAAACCAATGAAATAAATCCAAATAAATATTAGCAAGTATTAATTCCAGGATGTAAGAACATGTGTCTCATCTTCATTTCTGTGCTTTTCCACATTTTAAAATACTCCCCAAACAACAAATTTTATAAAATTCAAACAATGATACCCAAGGATAAAAAAAAAAAATTCCTACAAGAGTTGAGCATTGAAATTGTTTTAAAAACCCCTTATGATTTGGTATTAATAGAAAAGGAGCCTAATTTAAATCATGTTAAGGTAAGTAAAAACTTCAACTTAGAAAAGAATTTTCAAAATACCAATAAAATAAGCACAATTTAAAATAATGTAAACTTAGCTAAATTGTTTCAAGAGTAATTAAAAACTTGCATAGACTTAAAATGACTAAAGAAGTTGAGAATATTATCTGAAAACACCATTCCCTCAAATGTACCCATTCAGGCCCACCTTAATAATCTCCCTTTCTTAAAGTCTACTGTGCCATGTAATATATCTTAATCATGAGAGTGACATACATCAGAACCACAGTAATGGGGAACAAGGTGTGGACACCAGAGGGTGGAAAATCTTGGGAGCCACTTTAGAATTCTTCCTATCACACCTACTAAATTGTACAAGGAAGAGAGTAACCTAGTCACAGGTTTGGCTTAGTACTTGATGTTCTCCATACATTCCTGATACTATTAATTTAAAAATAAGAGGCAAATAATACATTCTTAAAACTCTCTCATTTCAACAGATCTAATTTTTAAAATAAAACAACAGAAATAGTTGCATAAATGTCAGTAATAAAGATCATTCTCATCATCTTTCATTGTCATTTTTTGGAGATTATTTGAGAAGCTCTGGTCAATGCAAATACATGAAAAAGATATAATGATTATCAATATTAGAAGAAAGGAGAAAATACAATTATATGCAATAAGGTAGCTATCTGGAAAAGTGAGAAAATGAGCTAAAAATATTAAAATCAAATAATTTAGAAGCATTGGTATTTACAACCTTCTTATGCAAAATCAATGTTATCTATATACAAACAATGATTAATTTATGAAAATAAGGAGAAAATACCTTATTCATAGATACAACAACACAAAAATGAAAATGAGTAGTTAGGAATAAGCTTTAAAAATGAAGTACCTACGAAAAGCACAAAATTCACCTAAATAATAAAAAGCTAAAGTAGATATAACATTTAATGATATACAACTATTATACCATTCCAAATTTATCTGTAAAACTATAAGATAGTTTTTTCCATAACACGTTTTGGAAAAACCCAAACAAACATTTTGGCCAAGCCAATAAATCAATTAAATTCAAATGCTAATAGTATTAGAGCATTGAGATATTCACAAAGTGAACTTACTGGGTTAATATGGATGCCAAACTCTACAAAACATTTTTTCAAGATGAATAACAAAGATGTACTTTCTCCTGTTTACTAAAATGAATGAGAATATCACTGCAAACAGTAATGTTGTTGGCCAAGGATCAGAATGAAAAACACAGAAAATAAAATTAAGCTAATAAATAAATCTACACTCTTTATCTTAATTTCACCCACACATTCACAAAAACAGTAATACAAACAATGGATTATATATTGAAAGGTAAAATGCTGTACAGTAAGAACATATGTGTGTATATCTGTGTGTGTGTAGTTAAGAACTTAGCTGTATTATATCCTTCAAATTTCAACTAACTGAAGAAGGTTCTAAGAGCTGCAAAATAAAACTAATAATGTACTTTGAGCCAGAAATAATTCTGCTTTTAGGATTTATTATAACAATATCAGATACCTGGAAAACAAACTATGTACAAGTCTTTTCTTAATAGTTGTATTTGAAACATTTCTAAAAATGCAAGCTATTAACATAGAAATTATTACTTACTTATTTTAAACCTGTAAGTTTAGAAATACTACAAACAATAAAAATCAAATTTAGAGGACTAAATCACTAGGAAAATATTAAAAATACATAAATTTTAAAAGCACGTTTTATAAAATAAATATGATTTTAGGTAAAATATATATGTAGCCATATATGTATAGAAAAAGTAATTTGGAGTAATTTTGAAATAAAACTTTTTTCAGATTCTTCTTTGTAATATTTTTGTAGTCTCTAAATTTTTTACAAGAACTTGTTAGTTTAAACATCAACCTAAATACACAATAAGTAGAATAATTTAAAAAAAGAGTGAAGAAATTCTATCATTAATCCAACTAGATTTCACAGTAATTACTACTCTTCACTCTTTAGGAAGTCAAGTACTTAACACAGCCTAGAAAGAAAGCTATGCAATTATCAAACAGTTATTTTTAAAAGCTAAGTAAAACCTTCATTTCCTTCAATTGCAGTCACAACCTCTGTACTTTTCCACTTCTTTTTGAGAAACCCAAGTAATAATTCTAATTATAGTCCTCTGTGTTTTGCTTTTATGTATTTCTTATGGATCTCTATTCTCCATTTGGTCTCTGGTCTTCTTTTTTTTTTGGCCAGGAAACTACATTATAACATCTTCCCAGTGCAAAATAGATATTTAAAATAATATTTCATCTTAATTTCCCTTTGTCCTTCATTTGGAATTTATTCGTACAACTTTAGTTTAAATTTCTCAGTCTCCATCACCCTATGCATTATTGTATCTTCAAAAAAGGTAAAATATGAACACAAGATATTAAAACACAGAGGATATGTTATTTAAAGAATATCAACAAAAAGTTTTAAATAATATTTCCTTCCTTTGATGAAACAAAAAATAAAATTCCAATTTTATATTTTTCCTAAATAACTCACATTGAACAAGATTCACTAGGTCATTATGCAATTGAAATAGTCGCTAGCATTTCTTAAATACCTAAGTTATAAATTGTATAATAAATAAGTAATGCACCAAAGAGAAGAAAATAAATAAAGGTAGAGGACCAAAAATATTTTTGAAGAAGGTTTATTTTGGAGAGCCAAAATTCTTTTTTCCTCAAAATGACAAAAATTCCTGAAACCAAAATTAAACCACTGATTTGAATTCCCAATCTGTCCTATTTAGTTTTTTCTATTTTATTTCATGCTGAAAAAGTACATTACACTTATGTTCTAGCTGTTAACATCACACTCAGAAATGTTTCCATGAAGTTATATTACATTTGTCTATCAGAACTTTTTAGCTCTTTAATATCCATAGGTCTATCCAACCTCTGATGAGTTTTCCAATTTCCTACCAATTATATGATTATTAGTTTCCAAAGAAAAGTTTAGAAGCATAATTTCCCAGTTATTTCATTTCAAGTAGTTTCGAGATCAAAAAGAAACAAAAACTAGTCACTAATATAAATGCTAATTCAGTGGCAACAGAGATTGGTCATGTTGCAGTGTAAATTTCAGATACCAATGTAACCACATTCATATAATGCACTTATACTGCAGCCTTCTGTGGAAACCAGGCAATTTAAGACACATTAGGTCTTCAAATTCACCCCAAAGACATTCTCATTCATATAAGCCCCTCCTAAACTATTTTGCACAGCTGGGAGGATCTTGCACCTTCAGTCTTTTGAGGGAATGAGGTTCCACAACCGACTTAAGATAGGGTCTGTGAAGAGTTAGAAGGGGAAGCTGGGACGAAGTGAGAGACTAGCATTGACATATACACACTACCAAATGTAAAATAGATAGCTAGGGGGAAGCAGTTGCATAGCACAGGGAGCTCAGCTTGGTGCTTTGTGTCTGTCCACCTAGAGGGGTGGGATAGGGAGGGTGGGAGGGAGGCGCAAGAGGGAGGGGATATGCGGATATATGTATACATATAGCTGATTCACTTTGTTATACAGCAGAAACTAACACAACATTGTAGAGCAATTATACTCCAATAAAGATGTAAAAAAAAATTTAACTCTTCAAGCTAACAAATGGGTTCCAGCTCTAACTATACAACTAACATGTTTATATTCTTGGACAAGTAATGTATTTTTTCCAATGTCTTGGTTTTCTCATCTGATATATGAGGGAGTTGGACTTAAGTTCTTTTCTACTATAAGACTCTGGTACAGAAAAATAATTCCTCTATTTTAGAAAGTGCAATAGGTGTCAGAGAAAAAGGAAATTTTGGAGATGGTATTAATAGTATAATTTATCTAATTCATTTCTTACATTGACAAAAGGAAGCAAGTCCTAAAGATGCTAAGTATTTAATTTTTAATAGATCACAAGTTCAATTTGTGCCCAAATTTCTAAGATCCACATAAATGCTATATCCGTAGTTTGATGATATATATAATGTGAGCTTATACTTCTTATATGCCAAATACCTTTCTAAATGTGGAGCAGAAGTAGGCAGGTCTGATGCCAGTGAAAGGAGAGAAGAGGGAAGGAATGATTGGGTAGGAAGAGCTTCAGACGCTGGTATTAGTCTTCCAGGGCTGCCATAACAAAATGTCACAGACTGGGGATTTAAATAACAGAAATTAATTTTATCATAGTTCTGGAGGTCGGAAGTCCAAGATCAACGTTTTGGCAGGTTTGGTTTTTCCTGAAGCCTTGCTTCTTGGCCACCTTCTCACTGCATCCTCATCAGACCTTTCCTCTGTGTGTACTCATCCTTGCTGTCTCTTCTTCTTATACAGACACTGGTCATATTGGATTAGGGCTTTACACTTATGACCTCATTTTTAAGGTCATAAGTCATTACCTCCTTAAAGGCTTTCTCGCTCTCAATATAGTCATATTGGAGGTTTGGCCTTCAACATAAATTTGAGAGGGTACACTATTGTATCCATAACAAACCCTAGTGCAGCCATGAGAAAGTATCAGCCAGGCTGACACGGAGCCCCTCAGCAAAATTGCGGGTTACAGGAGCCCCATGTTAGACAGCATTGGCCTGGATCTAATTCTCCTGCAGAGCTCACCCACTAGCCGACATTAGCCTGGAGCAAGTGTGGCTTCAATGGACCCAAACTGTGGCAGATTGAAGCTTGCAGTCAACTCTGCTATCCTGTTGCAGGTTCTCGGTGGTTCTGCCTCATCAGGTCATGGTCTTCCTCTGAGAAAAGTGGACGCTATCACCATTATAAGCCACAGGGACAGAGTGATAATGAATGTTGAGATTCACAGGAATCTGTGCAAGTATTTAATTGATTGTGGTATCCCTATTAAGGGCTTTCTACAGCTATATAGGCAGGAAAAGAGTGAAGGTAAATCTAATTCAAGACACCATAGAGGGTATTCACAATCTCTTACCCAGTTCCTAGACCTAAGTCAGTTTTCAAACCTATATCCCCTTGATTGAGGACAACTTCCTCTGAGAAATGACCCTGCAGTGTGACGTTGTAATCTTGGAGAAAGATTTTGAGTATACACTGTAAGAAAGACTCTATAGCCATTTTCTAGTTACTATGTGCTGAAGAAGGAAATATACACAAACCTTCCGAGAGTTTTTGAATACTCGGTCTAAATTTCTGCTAATCTGTGGAAATCCAACAGAATGAGATGAAAACCCAAGCCCTTTCTATATATCAATATATACAGATCTTCCTCTATTTATGATGGGATTATGTCCCAATAAACCCATCGTAAGTTGAAAATATCGCAAGTCAAAGACATTTAATACACCTAACCTACCAAATATCACAGCTAAGCCTAGCCTACTTAAACATGCTCAGAACACTTCCATTAGCCCATGGTTGGACAAATTTATCTAACACAAAGCCTGTTTTATAATAGTGTTGAATATCTCATGTGCTTTATTGAATATTGTACTGAAAGTGAAAAATTGAATGGTCCTATGGGTACAGAATGGTTGAAAGTGTATTGGTTTTCTACCCCCATGATTCTGAGACTGACTGGGAACTTTGGCTCACTGCCGCTGCCCTATCACCAGAGAGTATTGTACTGCATATCCCTAGCCTGAGAAAATTTGAAAATTCAAAATTTGAAGTATGGTTTCTACAGAATTCGTATCATTTTTGCATCGTCAAAAAGTAAAAAAATATGTAAGGCCAAAAAAATCGTAAGTTGAACCATCCTAAGTCAGTACCTGCTACCAGAATGTATAGAAAGAATTGACTCACCATTCTAGCACTTGCCTCCAATTGTTAATACCCACATATTTTCCTAACTAGGACACTAAGCACTATTACAGTGGGAAAAGGCAAGAGGAAGCTGGTGGAAATACTCAACAACTCACTCACTGGACAGAACCAAATAAAAGACAATAACATATCCTGGGGGAATTATGGGGACAAATACTACCATCAGTGTCTTGAAGTTGTGATTATAATCATTTGAGTTGTGATTATAACACATTCCCTTTACTCACATGTTTGACTGATGCAGAAAGAAGCCAGATTTATACCGGAGAAACTAGATTGATGCCATTATAGAATACTGATGCCAATGGCAGCTACTGGTCTGTATGTGGTATCCTACTTGAAATCAAGCCAGTTCCTATCACATGGTAGGCAGCAATTAACCTAGGACTTTTTTCTAGCCTAATGAGTAAAGATAGCCAGGAACAGGGAGAGCAGTGCAGATTTGCACTCTGGTACACAATAGTCTAGAAAGACTTGACTGTCTTGGTTTCACATAGAATAACACCCAGCCCATCACATTAATGAAATTATGCCAACTGTATCTGAAATACAGAAAACAGCAAAAACCGCAGATGCATTAGTCAAATGCACACAGGTCCAAGGGTGGGAGTTAAACTCCAAAAATGTTGAGAGGCCTGCCAATTCTTTCTTGGGATCCTTTGGTATGATGTGTGTTGAGCTCCCTCCTCTAAGTTGAGAAACAGTTTGCTGCTCCTTGCACAATGCTTGTGGGAAACCTGATTTTCGAAGCAACACATGTCACATCCGAGTGTGCTGCTCAATCCATTAGTGAATAACTCAAAAGACTGCCAGTTTTGAATGGTGTCCAGATATAAGAAGTATTTTTAGTAGCACAAGGCTGACACTCACGCTTCTCTGTCATTTGAACCTTTATGACTCAAGAGATCCCATTATTTTTGAGGTATTTTTGTCTGATTGGTATGCTGCAAGGAGCCTCTGGTAAGAGGAACAGGAGAATTCTGATGATTATTCTCTACCTTAAAGGCAGTCTGGGTCCTGTTAGAGACTAAATATCTGATCTTGGGACACCAAGTGTCCATGTAATCCAAACTTCCTTTTGTTAAGTTGGTGTTGTCTGATCCATTAAATCATAAATTTCTAAATATAATAGCATACTCTTAACTGGAATTGGTATGTATTAGTTCTGGCCCAAGCACATATTATTTGCCTTAAAGTTGTCTCAGATTCCCATGGTATATATTTTTCCTGCCTCACCAATTCTCTCTCGACTCACAACTTTCATATAATGGAGAGTAAAATATCACCAAATTAAAGAAGAGGAAAAAGTACAGATCTAGTTTACAGATGATTATGACATGCTGGCCATAGCTGGTAATAGTAATCATTGCACTAAAGCCTCCCTTGGAGACATCCCAAAAGACAATGGTGAAAAAAAACATCTTTCCAACTGGAATAACTTTGGCAACACGCATAGTTTTCCATTTTGTGTAAATACTGAAATACCCTGAGTTATAAATTAATTCATAGGCAGTAGCTAATGCATTGGTCAAATGGTCAGAAACTTAGAAAGGATGAAACTGGAAGACTGATGACAAGGAAGCCTGATGGAGAGGTGTATCGATGAGTCTATCAGAAAGGGTACAGAATGTGAAGATTTCTGCATCATACATTAATGCCCTACATGGGACATTCATAGCAAAGAATGATAGAAGACAATGTATAAGAAGCTATGTCTCCTGCATGTCAACTTCTATTCCTAGTCAACTTGATATTTACTCAGTGGGTCTATGTACAAAATTTCTGTGATGGAGCCTACGAATAGTTTTAATGTAGTGAACTTTCCTTCACCAAAGCAGATCTAGCTACTAAATCTTCTGATTGTCCATTCTGCCAACAGCAAAGCCCAAAGCTAGACCCCAGATAGGACACCATGTTCTGGGTTACCAGTCAGCTTCTTGGTGAAGCTGGATCCCTGCCATCATGAAGAGGGCAACCATGAGTTTTACGAGGAAGTGACTGGCAGAAGCCATCTATACAAACCAATATATGTCAGACCACTAAGAGACGGATCCTGTGGGAGTCAAAATTTGTGTAATCTTCCAACCTAGCTGATAACAGCAGATAAGGGAACTCTGAAGGTTAGTGGAAGAAGGAAAGGTGTGAATATCAGCTCAGATATCATTATCAGATACAGAAATAAGATCTGAAGTACCTATATTTTACAGTGATTGTTTCTTTACTTGCTGTTTATATGATAAGTAATGGTGGATGCTAATATTTACTTACAGGTTCCAGGTTTGTAGGATTGAATCTATATGACCTGTGGCAATATGACAGTGAAACTTTAAGTTTCTCATGCACTAGGGGTATGTTCCTGCTTACATCTCCTGCATCTTCTCCATAGTACTTTGTGACTATATCCCTTAAAGTATCCTAGATAAACTTGTTCAGGTATCTTACTTGCTCTGTTAAAGTGTACATCATTAATAGCAGAGGTTTTCCTACTCTAATTGTTTTCATCTGCAACACTCATAGGTGTTTTGAACATAGTAAATGCTCAACAAATATTAATTGCATTGAAATATTATAGATGACGATATTGCAGATAAATATTTGCTCATGGAAAAATTCTGGCTCAAGGGGGAAAGTTATCTTTTCTGAAAAGTGGTACTATATTCTTAAAATTTTTAAATTAATTTCTATCACTTAAAAAATGTCTGATCATATGTTTAGCATTTGATAGCATTTCGCAGTATCCTAATGTCTTTATAAAGGTGATAATATGAATTAAAATATAAATCTCATTGCATGTATACAAGGTACATGTATCAAGTCAGTTTCACCTTCAATAAAGTTTTCAGTTTTGGTTACCTCGTCTCTAGATAAACCTAACAGAAATACAAAAAGCTCAGTGAAGGACAATGAAAAGGACTGTAATCATGAGTGATACTACAGGAGGGGACTCCAAATGAAGGGGATATTAAGAAGAGTAGGCTGAATTGCTCTGAGAAGGCAAAAGGGAAAAGGTGATAAAATGGAAGCATATTAAGTAAAGAATTGAATAAAATAGATACACAGAAATTCTTCTCTTTTACCCTTCCTTACAATTCAAGGACAGTGGAGAAAACCCAAGTGCCTAAAAGATGAACATAAAGGTCTTCTCCCTTGTAAATAATTGTCAAGAAATAGTTGCAATGTTTCTGTCTGCTCCATACCTAATTGGGAAAATAAATGAACATCTCTATGCCTCCATTTTCCAGTATTTGTATGACAGAATGTTAGATAATAAAAGGACTAAAGAAATCCTAAGTTAGACTAGACTAAAGGAAATTGAGGCCCAGACAGTTTGTTACTCATATGCATCCACAAACCTAATTAGCTGGGGAGCTGTTTCCCGGGTTCTTTTTTTTTTTTAAATTAATTAATTTATTTATTTATTTGTGGCTGTGTTGGGTCTTCGTTTCTGTGCGAGGGCTTACTCTAGTTGTGGCAAGCGAGGGCCACTCTTCATCGCGGTGCGCGGGCCTCTCACTATCGCGGCCTCTCTTGTTGCGGAGCATAGGCTCCAGATGCGCAGGCTCAGTAGTTGTGGCTCACGGACCCAGTTGCTCCGCGGCATGTGGGATCTTCCCAGACCAGAGCTCGAACCTGTGTCCCCTGCATTGGCAGGTTGATTCTCAACCACTGAACCACCAGGGAAGCCCTTCCCCGGTTCATATATCAGAGGTCTTCAAGCACTCCATGGTTACTTCCAGAGTAGTCACTGTGTACCCTGTAGACATCTCACAGCTCATTTACTTGTATACATCAATACACAAAAATACACTATGTGCACTGTGCATTGTATATACAGTGTACATTGTATATTTGATGCACCAGAAATTTATTTTAATGCTTTTTACTATTTATCTCTTTATTTCAAGGTACTTAAGTGAATGTACTATCCAGTTGTCATCAATCCACATGCAAAAATGATTTATATCAACTCACATATGAATTGATAAGTATCCTGAATATTTATAATGTAGAGTATTGGTAGAAAATACGTTAATATCACAAAACCAAATATTATTTTTTTTCTGGAATGAGTTGAACAATTAATTGATGCCATGTAGAACTTAAAATTTTTCATATCTGTTATTTTTGACATTTTCCCTCATATTCTTAGTCCAATATTAAATTTAAATTGTTGCCATCATTAAGCATACATCAGCATCTTGATTTTCCTAAGTCAGTGGTTGGCATAAAAAACTTTCTATTATTTTGAAATGACAAAGGAGGAACATATTTACAGTAAAATCCAAATTGAAGAAATTAGAAGTTGGCCTAAATTCAAATATTATACACAGTTGGTCTCAGAGACAATATTAAGATTCAGTGCCAAAGCTCCTGTCAACGGATCCTCCAAAATGCTTCTTATAGTTTTTTTGCCTTTCAGACTACTCCCAGTCTACTCTAGGTACGTGTCATGACTCCCCCAAGTGCAGATCAAGTTTTTGCTACATATGTGGGTCTAGGCACTTTCCACATGCTTCTAGAATAGCACATACTTAGCCCTTCATAGCAGTTATAACACTGTATCAAAATTTCTTGTTACCTACTTCCTGTATACCCACTATGTGAAATTACATTATTTCAGTGATGTCTATTTAAGTCTATGTAACTAAAACCAAATGAAATGGCTTACACTAAGTAATTGTCCAATAAACATTTACTACAAACTAGAAAGTTGAAAAATGAATGATAAATTACTGCTGCTTTTTCTATTATAGTACTTTCAGGCCAACTGAAACTTGGGTTATGCCTCCATATCTTAAAGTCTGTATAAACTATACGGTAGGGTGGATTGTCTTACTGACTTCCACTATCCCTTTCTCCTTTATAAAAGAGCATTACACATTCCTGCTCATTGCCTTACAGTAACTCATGTAAGGCATGCGCTTCTCCACCCACTGATGTTGGGCTTGATCATATGACTTATTTTGGCCAGTAGAATGTTAGCAGAAGTGACACTGTGCCAGTTCAATGTAGAAGCCATTAAGAGACATCACCTACTGCTACCATCTGTCCTGCTCTTTTCCCTCTACCATGGAAATAAATAAATCTTATTTATTGCTCCTTTCAAATAGATTATAAAATGAAGATGATAAAGCAGAGCTGAATCCCACTCCTGGGCATATACCCGGAGAAAACCATAATTCAAAAAGATACATGCACCCCAATGTTCATTGCAGCACTATTTACAATAGCCAAGACATGGAAGCAACCTAAATGTCTATCAACAGAGGAATGGATAAAGAAGATGTGGTACATATATACCATGGAATATTACTCAGCCATAAAAAGAACAAAATAATGCCATTTACAGCAACATGGATGGACCTAGAGATTGTCATACTGAGTGAAGTAAGTCAGACACAGAAAGACAAATATCATATAATATCACTTATGTGTGGAATCTAAAAAAAAATGGGTACAAATGAACTTATTTACAAAACAGAAGTAGAGTCACGGATGTAAAAAACAAACTTATGGTTACCAGGAGATAAGGGGGAGAGGGATAAATTGAGAGATTGGGACTGACACATACACACTAATACATATAAAATAGTTAACTAATAAGAATATGCTGTATAGCACTGGGAACTCTACTCAATACTCTGTAATGGCCTATATGAGAAAAGAATCTTAAAAAAAAAAAAGAGTGGCTATATGTATATGTATAACTGATTCACTTTGCTGTACACCTGAAACTAACACAACATTGTAAATCAACTACACCCCAATAAAAATTAAAAAAAAAAAAAGCAGAGCTGAGCAAAGCTTCAACAGCTAAAGCCAATAGCTGACAAGATATATTAAAATCAACAGACAAATTACAATCTACAGATAAGTAAATGTCTATTATTTTAAGTCACTGATTTTTCATTATTACATCAAATCTAACTTAAACACAGATTTTGGTGCCTAGACATTTGGGTGTTACTGAAACAAAACTGCCAAAAGATCAACCAATTATATTAAAAAACAAGCCTAAGATTATTACTTTTTCAGTCATTGTTAAAAGTATCTAGATAGAATCAGACTGAGAAAACTGGTCAGCCATCAAGGAAGATACATTCTCAGATTATTCTTCAAGTGGGTCCAAGGAGGAATTTGGAAAAAAAAGACCTCCAAAGACTCAAAGAAAAATTCAGGGAGATCAGTGCACTGGAAAGCAATACAAGAGAGGGGTTGAACTAGGACCCTACTCTCAGGATGAAAAGTGCCTGTTATGTTTGCACAGTAGGATTTCAGAATTGCTATAGGCCAGTGACTGATGTGTACTTCCATTTTTCCCATTTCCAAGTCAGGGTGTTTACTGAGGTTTATTGTCTCTGTTCCATCACTATATGTTCTTTGTGGCTATGTGTCCTCTATGGCCATGATGGATACTCACTGTTTTAGCTCATAAGTCTCTGAGTCAAGAGATACTAAATACAGTAGAATATATCATGAAATTCTGGTATTGAGTCGATGCTGTAATGGATGAAAATGTTGAGAGCTCCTGGGAGAGAATGGCAGTCTATTTTGTGTATAAGAAGCAAAGTGAGTATTCGTGACCAAGAGTACAAACTATGTTACTTTAATTATTTCTCATTATTTACTCTTGTTTCCTTAATATTAGATAGAATGTGTGTATATATGTTTATAAATATATATATGTGTGTGTGTGTGTGTGTGTGTGTGTGTATGTATCCCTATCTATTGTCCTGTTACTTACTGCTCCTCCTGTGGGACGAGTTACATCCTCAACTCATTACTCATTGGTCAAGTCATTTAAGGTAACAGAATGTGGGCCGAAGTGACCATATGCCACATACGAACTGAAACTTTAAAATGCATCTGTTTTTCTACCAGTAATCTTGCTCTGCCACAAGAGAAGCATGTTCCAAGTAGAAACTGCCCTTTAACCGAGGTTCTAGAATGGGAAAATGGGAAAACATGTGAAGTAGAGTGGTCACAGGCTGACAGAACTCAGTGGAGCTACAGCAGCCAAAGCTGACTGATAGTCACCCAAACACTACGTGAATGAAAAATAAATTCTGCTGTGGTAAGCTATTAATAAGATTTGTGTGCTCTATTGTTCTTGCAGCAAAATTAACTGATACGCAAGACAATCAAATTCTTGGTTCAACTGATATGCTATCATCTGTGAACTCAAAGAATATTTACTTAGTAGCCCCAGTGTTGTAAGCACAAGTATAACTTTGTGGATATAAAGATTTTTTTAAGATATTCTTTTGTATTGCTCATAGTAAAATGAATATTGCTGTAGTAGAGAAACATTTACAATAGAATGTGCTAAATGCTATAATTATATTTTGGTTTACATTTGTGTGAATTCAGAAGATCACCTAAATTCACCTGAGACAGAAATACAGAATTTGGGGAAGGATGTGCAGAGCCAGTAGTAACTAACCTGAATCTTGAAAGTAATCAAGGGTTCACTGAAAGGACAAATTGAGGAAATATATTGCAGACATAAGGAAACATAAGAATGAGGAGAAAAAGAGATATATACGGTGTTTGTAAATCTGTCATAGAAGCCTGGGTTGTTGGTAGGTACTGTACCAAAAAGTCAGTCAGTGCCAAATTAAAATAGACCTTTCTCATTGCACTAATGAGCTTGTGATTCACCTAGTAGAATGAATGATAGCAGGATGAAAAATGGCTTATAGATCCAGGGAGAAAGAGAAAAGCAGATTGTGAAAGTGCATGCAAGAAACTGAACTAAGACACTGTCATGGGCAATTAGAGAGCGAAGTTTCCCGTTTGCTTTGGAGGAAAAAGACCAGCAGGAATTTAGTTTCACTCTGATGCCCACAGGTTAGAGTCAGCCAAAGAGCAAAGCTGACACAATGTCGTTGCATCCACCCTGTGAGGATAACCGGAGGCACAGCCTACTTCTCTTGCTCATGCTAAGACACAGAATTTAGAAATCTGCACAGCTGAGCCAAGGTCAAGGTTCAGGAAAAAAGAGTAACACTGCAGCCTGTCTTAGCCACATTGTGCCTAAGGGTAACACTGCCCCTCTGTCTACATCCTGTGATCAGGATAAAGAGGAAGTGGCAGATAACTGTCAGGGACCAGGGTGGGTAGAAGGAGGTTAGGAGAAAAAGAACATTTCTTACTCTGGATATTGACATCATTTTTATTTTTACATTATTTTATTCACATATCCAGTGACTTTTCTTCATAATCTTTTAAGTCTCCAAGGTTCATTCTAAACTTGTTTGACCCCAACAGACAAGTGAGGAAGATTCATTATGTCTTGTTTTGGAAGTATGGAACTAGCCAGAAGGCTTGTGCAATCTCAATCATAAGGAAATAAAACACTGTATCTTAAGTTCTTTGCAAACAAGTTTGAGGAAAGGCGATAGGACATCTATAAGAACTGGGGGTAAATATTCTGCCAAAAGTTGTAGTGGTGGGGTGGAAAGTTGATCACATAAGGAGAAAGCCCTTTTTAGCAGACAGACATATTCAAAAGTAATGTGTATGTGTGTATATATATATATCTTTTTTATTTTCTATTTCACAGAAAAGTCAAAAGGAAGATAGCATCATGAAACTGTAACAGTCAGAGAACAGTGAAGTAACTGTGTCATCTCAAGAAGAACTCAGAGCAACATTAAAAACAGTCTAGAAGACTTTCTGAGAACAGAAATTCTGTGAGGTCAGCCTTTAAAATGTAACAAGATTTTCCCAGACACTAGGGCTGCTTACAAGAAGCAGCACAAGGGCACCTCCTCATTTCTTCATTTCTTTTTTCTGCCACCATCACGAAGGAAATCTGTTACTGCCATTAATGATAAATACGGATCTGTCGACAGATCCACCTTTTTTTTTCCAGTCTAACATTTATTTATTTACCTTTTTTTGCAACTATAAATTACAATCACTAGTATACCTGTAATTCTTTATAGTGTGTTCAACTAAAGAATAAGCAAACACAACATAGGTCAGTGGATCTGTACACATATCCATGTTTATAATAATGGTAGTAATAACAATACTTACAATGTTAAATTTTTCACAGTAGGACTTTTATTACTGCTTCAACTTTCAAGTAAAAATAAAAGAAATAAATATCACATTCTTTGTTTCCAAAGGACAAATTAATCCTTGTTTCTGTCTGTGGAAATGAAGGAATTCTTTAACTTTTCTAACACTCAGTTCTTTACAGTGACTGGAAAGAGAACTTAGAGAGAAGGACTTAAAATCAGGAAGACAGAAGAGATAGAAGAGGGAAGACTTGAGAATTCTCCAAGCATAAGGTTATCTTAGGAGGAAAACCAACAAAAGAATTAGAACATAATAAAAAGAGCCAAGGAAGTAAGCAAAGCTTTGATGAAGAGACATCTAATTCCCTTTGTGAGAAGGAGGTCTGAGCTCCCCAAAGAGAGTAGTGATAAAGACTGGAGCAGATCGATAAAAGATTTGAGACCTGGGGAATGGCTAGCACTTTGATTTGGAGGATGATTTTAACTCAGAAAGTTTGTGAGATAAATGCAGTATTATCTGCATAAAGCATAGTGTGTGGAAGAAAACAGAGCCCTGTGACAAAGACTGGTATTGAAAACCTGAAAATTTCTGAGGATAAAACTGCAGGATGTTCATAGATGATCACCAGGAACCTCAGAATAAGAACCAAAGGAAGTATTTAATTTGCACACATGTTACAGAGGAGCAGGGGGTAAACTCTGCATAGCTGACCCAGGTTTGCCTGTATGAACAGAATGTGGAATTCTTAAAAATCAGATTTCATTTTTAGAAATCAAATGAGATTAGGGAAATGACAGAAAATGGATGGAAGGATCTGATAAAAAGATAAACAAGTCTGTTGTAACTAGTTTTCTTTTTTCGAGTACGTGTCTCATTTTCTGCTTCACATCCAGGGCTCTATGACAGTGAATACTTTCTGAACTGAGTCCTTTTTTTGGTTTTGTCTGTCAATTACTTTCTATAGCAGTTACGTGTTCTCTTAGCTTCCACAGTAATATTTACGATTCATGTGTCTGGAGGTTAAGGAAGCAAGTGCTGGTCCGCGTGCCATAAATTAATGCTGTCTGTATAAAATTCATTACTCTGCTTTCACATACTGGAAAGGAATAATAATAATAATAAAATTGCTGTCATTGTCTGTGTCCTTTGCCGGCTGAGGCTGATGTGTAACAGCAGGTGCTTTAGAAAGAAATGCTGTTGGCACTTGTAAAGGCTGGCCAGCCACAGCTCCATCCCTTTTGCTTAAGGAAACAACATTGTTTCCTTTGATGTTGAACTGTCAGAAGGGATTTTTGCAGAATAGCTCAGACAAACAAAGTGGCCCAACATGAAAACGATTTCAGAACCAGGAGTGACTACAGAATGTGAGAACATCACTGGTCAACGATCACATGAGAAGGGTCTTTTTAATGATCTGTCCTTAAGTAAACTTGCTAATCATAAAAACCTCTGCCTTTAGTCAGTTCCACTTGTTAGAGATATGATTGGATATATTTAAACAGCTGCAAAGCTCTGCATATGTGTAAATCAAAGCACGTCTCTGGACATTACATTGAAATATCCAGGATTAAGTGCAGGGTTTTGTTTAACCAGATGGTCATTTAAAAATGTTACTGTCATTTACAAAGCCATTTCCAGAACATATAGTCATAACTGACATTTCTTTAGGTCCTTACGGATTTCAAAGTGCTTTTACTCAAGTTATTTTATTTGATCCTCAAACAGGCATAAGGAACAATATCACAATTCCAGTGTTCCCTAGGAACAAAGTGAGGCTCAGAGAGGCTGAGTTCTGCCCAAAGTCATATATTCAGTAAGGAGCAGCCCTGTCACAAGAATCCTGACCTCAGCCCAGCCCTAAGACAGTTTTCTATGCTTCAATATGTTATGTCCAAGTGTTCTGAGATATTTCCAAGAGAATCTACGATTATTTGTAGGGGGTGGGGAGAGAAGCTGATATCTGTTGCATCAACAGAAGTACCTGTGTCTGCACCCATCCTTACCTCGTTCTTTATGTCTCAGAAGATCTTAAAGCAGCTGCATTCACTCACCATTTCATCCCTAGAACACGGAGAAATCTCCTGTACCCAGAAGTTGAACAAGCAGACTTCCGGTTTCCAGTTCTGCACATAAGAAGCTTGCATGTCACCACTCCGTCCTAACAAGTGAAAAGCTGAACAGACTGAAAAATCAACAACTCTTCTTGGATACTAAAAGAGGGGCAGACACAGAACAAACTGCTGCCCCCAAGACCAGAGAGGCCAACAGGCAAATGCAGGAAGTCATGGCTTCCTTGAGGAGAGACGCCTGAGCAGATGCCACGGGTGGAAGCCAGGGCAGGAGAAGGAAAACCTGACCTGTAATTGAGGAAGTGCTGGAGGCACTGGATGGGCAAGTCTGAGAGTTCAAAGCTTCAAGGAGACTCAGTCATAGGGGCGCCCAAAACGCTGTGTGATGTACCTCCAGGAGCTCGGCCAGGTTCCCAGTGTACATATCTGAGAAAAATTCCCTCATGGTTTCTAACAGGGGAAGGGTAAAGAAGACATTGTAAAATAAGTCAGAGTGCTATGTTCTTCTTAACAAGGCTGCCTTCAGGGAAAACTAGTTAACCAAAGCCTAACCTGCTGGGGAGTTATCTGAGCCTAACTGACCTGGGGAGGGGAAACACCCAACTCCAGCCCATTCTAGCCATCCTATTCCAACTAAGGGGGGAGAAAAAAACTGGGAAACACTTGTGAAGTTCACAGTCCAGAGGCATATGATTACTAAAAGACTGAATTAATCATTGGCTATATAGAAGGCTTCACCTCCCCAGAAATCTCACCATCAGATTACTAAAGGCCTATTCAAAGCAGTTCCTTTTAACTCAGTACATCATGTCTGGCTATCAAGAAAAAATTACAAAGCATGCTAAAAGGCAAAAATCACAACTTGAAGACAGAAAGCATCAGAACCAGACATGGCAGCAGAGATGTGGGAATGATCAAACTAGGAATTTTAAACAACTATGATTAAATATGCTAAGGGCTGTATTTAAGTCAAATAGACAATATGCAAGAGCAGATGAACAGTGGAAGCAGACAGAGGAAACCCTAAGAAAGAACCAAAACAAAATGCTAGAGATTAAAAAAAAACAACAACCCTGTAACAGAAATTTAAAATGTCTTTGATGGACTTACTAGTAGACTAGACATGGCTGAGGAAAAAAGCTCTGAGCTTGAGGCTATCTCAATACAAATCTCCCAAACTGAAAAGGAAAGGGAACAAAGACTGAAAAAGAAAAGAAGAGAATATCCAAGGACTAAGGGACAACTACAAAAGGTGTAACATACACATAATGGGAATAACAGAAAGAGAAGAGAGAGAGAAAGGGATAGAAGAAATATTTGAGATAATAATGGCTGAGAATTCCCCCCCCAATTAAGGTCAGACACCAAAACCACAGATTCAGGAAGCTCAGCGAACAACAACAGGATGAATGCCAAAAAAACTACACCTAGGCATATCATTTTCAAACTAGAGACAATCAAAGATAAAGAAAAATCCTGACAGAAGCCCTAGGGGAAAAACATTGTACAGAGGAACAAAGATAAGGATTCCATGTGACTTCTCTTCAGAAACCATGCAAGCAAAAAGAGAATGGGGTGAAATAGTTAAC
Organism: Eschrichtius robustus; assembly: GCF_028021215.1. Taxonomy (NCBI): domain Eukaryota; kingdom Metazoa; phylum Chordata; class Mammalia; order Artiodactyla; family Eschrichtiidae; genus Eschrichtius; species Eschrichtius robustus. The sequence continues at coordinate 24,533,663 of NC_090825.1, forward strand.
CTGTTGAGAGAAAAAACACAGCCTAAAAGTTGTACAATATATGTTTGCTAAAATAATTTAACCGAACAGGTCTATAAACAATAGGATTTATTTAAAACTAACGCCTCCCCAAAAATAGTGAAATTCTATATATCTCAGGGGACTACTGAATCATTGTTCATTCCTCAGGCCCCAGTCCCACCCCACCTTCCACCCCCCACAACATCCACCAATGATAGTAAAAATTCAAAGAAAACATGTTCAGAGTCAAATCACCAATTTGGGACAGGACTTTGTGTAGTCTGAAAAATTATTGACTCAGTAATCCTTGCTTCCTAAATGCTAAAAACATGTTATGAAAACATATGTAAAGAGAATACAGGGGCTATGGGAAGGAACAATGTCTTTAGCTTTCATTAGATTCACAAATGAGGTCTCTGACCTCAAAAAATGCTTGAGTGTCTTCTCTGTTCATAAATAAAGCAACTATGGAAGGAGCTTCAAGACAGCAGAAGAATAAGACGTGGAGATCACCTTCCTCCCCACAAATACATCAGAAATACATCTACATGTGGAACAACTCCTACAGAACACATACTGAACGCTGGCAGAAGACCTCATACCTCCCAAAAGGCAAGAAACTCCCCACGTACCTGGGTAGGGCAAAAGAAAAAAGAAATAACAGAGAAAAAAGAATAGGGACGGGACCTGCACCAGTGGGAGGGAGCTGTGAAGGAGGAAAGTTTCCACACACTAGAAGCCCCTTCTCGGGTGGAGACTGCGGGCAGCAGAGGGGGGAAGCTGCAGAGCCACGGAGGAGAGCGCAGCCACAGGGGTGCGGAGGGCAAAGCGGAGAGATTACCGCACAGAGGAGCGGTGCCGACAAGCACTCACCAGCCCGAGAGGCTTGTCTGCTCACCCGCCGGGGCGGGCAGGGGCTGGGAGCTGAGGCTCGGGCTTCGGTCGGATCGCAGGGAGAGGACTGGGGTTGGCTGCGTGAACACAGCCTGAAGGGGGCTAGTGCGCCACAGCTAGCTGGGAGGGAGTCCGGGAAGAAGTCTCGAGCTGCCTAAGAGGCAAGAGACTTTTTCTTGCCTCTTTGTTTCCTGGTGCGGAAGGAGAGGGGATTAAGAGTGCTGCTTAAAGGAGCTCCAGAGATGGGCACGAGCCGTGGCTATCAGCGCGGACCACAGAGAAGGGCATGAGACGCTAAGGCTGCTGCTGCCGCCACCAAGAAGCCTGTGTGCAAGCGCAGGCCGCTATCCACACCTCCCCTCCCGGGAGCCTGTGCAGCCCGCCACTGCCAGGGCACCGTGACCCAGGGACAACTTCCCCGGGAGAACGCGTATCGCGCCTCAGGCTGCTTCAATGTCACGCTGGCCTCTGCCGCCGCAGGCTCGCCCCACAGCCGTACCTTTCCCTCCCCCGGCCTGAGTGAGCCAGAGCCCCCGAATCAACTGCTCCTTTAACCCCGTCCTGTGTGAGCTTAGAACAGACGCCCTCAGGCGACCTACATGCAGAGGCGGGGCCAAATCCAAAGCTGAACCCCAGGAGCTGTGCGAACAAAGAAGAGAAAAGCAAATCTCTCCCAGCAGCCTCAAGAGCAGTGGATTAAATCTCCACAATCAACTTGATGTACCTGCATCTGTGGAATACCTGAATAGACAACGAATCATCCCAAATTGAGGAGGTAGACTTTGGGAACAACAATATATATATTTTTTTCCCTTTTTCACTTTTTGTGAGTGTGTACGTGTATGCTTCTGTGTGTGATTTTGCCTGTATAGCTTTGCTTTTACCATTTGTCCTACGGTTCTGTCTGTCCGTTTTTTTGGGTTTTTTTAAAGTATAGTTTTAGTATGTGTTGTCATTGGTGGATTTGTTTTTTGGTTTGGTTGCTCTCTTCTTTCTTTCTTTTATATTTTTATTTTTAAAATTTTTTTAATAATTATTTTTTATTTTTTATTTTATTTTACTTTATTTTACTTTATCTTTTTTCTTTCTTCCTTTTTTTTCTCCCTTTTATTCTGAGCCATGTGGATGACAGGCTCTTGGTGCTCCAGCCAGACGTCAGGGCTGTGCCTCTGAGGTGGGAGAGCCAAGTTCAGGACACTGGTCCACAAGAGGCCTCCCAGCTCCATGTAATATCAAATGGTGAAAATCTCTCAGAGATCTCCATCTCAATGCCAAGACCCAGCTCCACTCAACAACCAGCAAGCTACAGTGCTGGACACCCTATGCCAAACAATTAGCAAGATGGGAACACAACCCCATTCATTAGCAGAGAGATTGCCTAAAATCATAATAAGGCCACAGACACCCAAAACACACGACCAGACGTGGACCTGCCCACCACAAAGACAAGATCCAGCCTCATCCACCAGAACACAGGCACTACTCACCTCCACCAGGAAGCCTATACAACCCACTGAACGAACCTTAGCCACTGAGGACAGACAGCAAAAACGAGAACTACAAACCTGGAGCCTGTGAAAAGGAGACCCCAAACACAGTAAGTTAAGCAAAATGAGAAGACAGAGAAACACACAGCAGTTGAAGGAGAAAGGCAAAAACCGACCAGACCTAACGAATGAAGAGGAAATAGGCAGTCTACCTGAAAAAAAATTCAGAATAATGATATTAAAGATGATCCAAAATCTTGGAAATAGAATGGAGAAAATACAAGAAACATTTAACAAGGACCTAGAAGAACTAAAGAGCAAATGAACAGTGATGAACAACACAATAAATGAAATTAAAAATTCTCTAGAAGGGATCAATAGCAAAATAACATAGGCAGAAGAACGGATAACTGACCTGGAAGATAAAATAGTGGAAATAACTACCACAGAGCAGAATAAAGAAAAAAAAATGAAAAGAATTGAGGACAGCCTCAGAGACCTCTGGGACAGCATTAAACGCACCAACATTTGAATTATAGGGGTCCCAGAAGAAGAGAAAAAGAAAGGGACTGAGAAAATATTTGAAGAGATTACAGTTGAAAACTTCCCAAATATGGGAAAGGAAATACTTAAGTCCCGGAAGCACAGAGAGTCCCATACAGGATAAATCCAAGGTGAAACATGCCAAGACACATATTAATCAAACTATCAAAAATTAAATACAAAGAAAATATATTAAAAGCAGCAAGGGAAAAACAAGAAATAACACACAAGGGAATCCCCATAAGGTTAACAGCTGATCTTTCAGCAGAAGCTCTGCAAGCCAGAAGGGAGTGGCAGGACATATTTAAAGTGATGAAGGAGAAAAACCTACAACCAATATTACTCTACCCAGCAAGGATCATTTAGATTCGACAGAGAAATTAAAACCTTTACAGACAAGCAAAAGTTAAGAGAATTCAGCACCACCAAACCAGCTTTACAACAAATGCTAAAGGAACTTTAGGTAGGAAACACAAGAGAAGGAAAAGACCTACAATAACAAACACAAAACAATTAAGAAAATGGTAATAGGAACATACATATGGATAATTACCTTAAATGTAAATGGATTAAATGCTCCAACCAAAAGACATAGACTGGCTGAATGGATACAAAAATAAGACCTGTATATATGCTGTCTACAAGAGACCCACTTCAGACCTAGGGACACATTCAGACTGAAAGTGAGGGGATGGAAAAAGATATTCCGTGCAAATGGAAATCAAAAGAAAGCTGGAGTAGCAATTCTCATATCAGACAAAATAGACTTGAAAACAAAGATTACTACAACAGACAAAGAAGGATGCTACATAATGATCAAGGGATAATCCAAGAAGAAGATATAACAATTGTAAATATTTATGCACCCAACATAGGAGCACCTCAATACATAAGGCAAATACTAACAGCCATAAAAGGGGAAGTCAACAGTAACACAATCATAGTAGGGGACTTTAACACCCCACTTTCACCACTGGACAGATCATCCAAAATGAAAATAAATAAGGAAACACAAGCTTTAAATGATACATTAAACAAGATGGACTTAACTGATATTTATAGGACATTCCATCCAGAAACCACAGAAAACACTTTCTTCTCAAGTGCTCATGGAACATTCTCCAGGATAGATCATACCTTGGGTCACAAATCAAGCCTTGATAAATTTAAGAAAATTGAAATCGTATCAAGTATCTTTTCCGACCACAACGCTATGAGACTAGATATCAATTACAGGAAAAAATCCGTAAAAAATACAAACACATGGATGCTAAACAATACACTACTTAATAACCAAGAGATCACTGAAGAAATCAAAGAGGGACTCAAAAAATACCGAGAAACAAATGACAATGGAAACACAATGAACCAAAGCCTATGGGATGCAGCAAAGCAGTTCTATGAGGGAAGTTTATAGCAATACAATCCTACCTTAAGAAACAAGAAACATCTCAAATAAACACCCTAACCTTACACCTAAAGCAATTAGAGAAAGAAGAACAAAAAAACCCCAAAGTCAGCAGAAGGAAAGAAATCATAAAGATCAGATCAGAAATAAATGAAAAAGAAATGAAGGAAACGATAGCAAAGATCAATAAAACTAAAAGCTGGTTCTTTCAGAAGATAAACAAAATTGATAAACCATTAGCCAGACTCATCAAGAAGAAAAGAGAAAAGACTCAAATCAACCGAATTAGAAATGAAAAAGGAGAAGTAACAACTGACACTGCAGAGATACAAAGGATCATGAGAGACTACTACAAGCAACTATATGCCAATAAAATGGACAACCTGCAAGAAATGGACAAATTCGTAGAAATGCACAACATTCTGAGACTGAACCAGGAAGAAATACAAAATATAAACAGACCAATCTCAAGCACTGAAATTGAAACTGTGATTAAAAATCTTCCAACAAACAAAAGCCCAGGACCAGATGGCTTCACAGGCGAAATCTATGAAACATTTAGAGAAGAGCTAACACCTATCCTTCTCAAACTCTTCCAAAACATAGCAGAGGGAGGAGCACTCCCGAACTCATTCTACGAGGCCACCATCACCCTGATACCAAAACCAGACAAAGATGTCACAAAGAAAGAAAACTACAGGCTAATATCACTGATGAACATAGATGCAAAAATCCTCAACAAAATACTAGCAAACAATCCAACAGCACATTAAAAGGATCATACACCATGATCAAGTGGGGTTTACGCCAGGAATGCAAGGATTCTTCAATACACGCAAATCAATCAATGTGATACACCATATAAACAAATTGAAGGATAAAAACCATATGATTATCTCAATAGATGCAGAGAAAGCTTTCAACAAAATTCAACACCCATTTATGATTAAAACCCTCCAGAAAGGAGGTATAGAGGGAACTTTCTTCAACATAATAAAGGCCATATATGACAAACCCACAGTCAACATCATCCTCAATGGTGAAAAACTGAAACCATTTCCACTAAGATCAGGAACAAGACAAGGTTGCCCACTCCCACCACTATTATTCAACATAGTTTTGGAAGTGTTAGCCACAGCAATCAGAGAAGAAAAAAAATAAAAGGAATCCAAATCGGAAAAGAAGAAGTAAAGCTGTCACTGTTTGCAGATGACATGACACTATACATAGAGAATCCTAAAGATGCTACCAGAAAACTAGTAGAGCCAATCAGTGAATTTGGTAAAGTAGAAGGATACAAAATTAATGCACAGAAATCTCTTGCATTCCTATACACTAATGATGAAAAATCTGAAAGTCAAATTAAGAAAACACTCCCATTTACCACTGCAACAAAAAGAATAAGATATCTAGGAAAAAACCTACCTATGGAGACAAAAGACCTGTATGCAGAAAATTATAAGACACTGATGAAAGAAATTAAAGATGATACAAATAGATGGAGAGATACACCATGTTGTTGGATTGGAAGAATCAACATTGTGAAAATGACTATATTACCCAAAGCAATCTACAGATTCAATGCAATCCCTATGAAACTACCAATAGCATTTTTCACAGAAGTAGGGAAAAAAAGTTTACAATTTATATGGAAACACAAACACCCTGAATAGCCAACGCAATCTTGAGAAAGAAAAACAGAGCTAGAGGAATCAGGCTCCCTGATTTCAGACTATACTAGAAAGCTACAGTAATCAAGACAGTATGATACTGGCACAAAAACAGAAATATAGATCAATGGAACAGGATAGAAAGCCCAGAGATAAACCCATGGACATATGGTCACCTTATCTTTGATAAAGGAATCAAGAAGAGACAATGGAGAAAAGACAGCCTCTTCAATAAGTGGTGCTGGGAAAACTGGACAGCTACACGTAAAAGAATGAAATTAGAACACTTCCTAACACCATACACAAAAATAAACTCAAAATGGATTAAAGAGACCTAAATGTAATTCCAGACACTGTAAAACTCTTAGAGGAAAACATAGGCAGAACACTCTGTGACATAAATCACAGCAAGGTCCTTTTTGACCCACCTCCTAGAGAAATGACAGTAAAAATAAATGGGACCTAATGAAACTTCAAAGCTTTTGCACAGCAAAGGAAACCATAAACAAGACCAAAAGACAACCCTCAGAATGGGAGAAAATATTTGCAAATGAAGCAACTGACACAGGATTAACCTCCAATATTTGCAAGCAGCTCATGCAGCTCAATATCAAAAAAACAAACAACCCAATCCAAAAATGGGCAGAAGACCTAAAGAGACATTTCTCCAAAGAAGATATACAGATTGCCAACAAACACATGAAAGAATGTTCAACATCATTAATCATTAGAGAAATGAAAATCAAAACTAAAATGAGGTATCACCTCACACCAGTCAGAATGGCCATCATCAAAGAATCTACAAACAATAAATGCTGGAGAGGGTGTGGAGAAAAGGGAACCCTCTTGCACTGTTGGTGGGAATGTAAATTGATACAGCCACTATGGAGAAGAGTATGGAGGTTCCTTAAAAAACTAAAAATAGAACTACCATACGACGCAGCAATCCCACTACTGGGCATATACCCTGAGAAAACCATAATTCAGAAAGAGTCATGTACCAAAATGTTCATTGCAGCTCTATTTACAATAGCCAGGACATGTAAGCAACCTAAGTGTCCATCAACAGATGAATGGATAAAGAAGATGTGGCAAATATATACAATGGAATATTACTCAGCCATAAAAAGAAACAAAATTGAGTTACTTGTAGTACGGTGGATGGACCTAGAATCTGTCATACAAAGTGAAGTCAGAAAGAGAAAAACAAATACCGTTATGGTGACACATATATATGGAATCTAAAAAAAAAAAAAAAAAATAGTCATGAGGAACCTAGGGGCAAGACGGGAAGAAAGACACAGATCTACTAGAGAATGGACTTGAGGATATGGGGAGGGGGAAGGGTAAGCTGGGATAAAGTGAGAGAGTGGCATGGACATATATACACTACGAAACGTAAAATAGATAGCTAGTGGGAAGCAGCCGCATAGCACAGGGAGATCAGCTCGGTGCTTTGTGACCACATAGAGTGGTGGGATAGGGAGGGTGGGAGAGAGGGAGACACAAGAGGGAAGAGATATGGGAACATATGTATAAGTTATTCACTTTGTTATAAAGTAGAAACTAACACACCATTGTAAAGCGATTATACTCCAATAAAGATGTTAAAAATAAATAAATAAATAAATAAAGCAACTGTGGTTCCTAATATCATGTGGAAATAAAGTTTTAAATCTGGGTGAAACCTGTGTGTCCTCACTTGTACTCCAATTTTGTTTTTGTTACGCAAGTTGGGTAGTGATAAATAACTTTAGTAACTTTAATGATAACTTTTTTCCCCTTAAAAAATCACAAACAAGTGACAATTTCCATGTCATTATTAGGTCTAGTCACCTAATAATATAGGAATCCTAATAACATCAGGCAAGAATGGATTTTTTAAAAAAATATTTATTTATTTATTTGGCTGTGTCGGGTCTTAGTTGTGGCACATGGGATCTTCGTTTTGGCATGTGGGACCTTTTTTTTGTAGCGTGCAGGCTCTCTGTTGTGGCCTGTAGGCTTCTCTCTAGTTGTGGCCCACGAGCTCTAGAGCACGAGGGCTCAGTAGTTGTGGCACGCGGGCTTAGCTGCCCCAAGGCATGTGGGATCTTAGTTCCCCGACCAGGGATTGAACCCGCATCCCCTGCACTGGAAGGCAGATTCTTGACCACTGGACCACCAGGGAAGTCCCAAGAATGGATTATTTAAAATGTTTATATTTATGGTCTCAAACCCCCAAATCCTATGTTTCACACTTTAACCTAGATTAGGTCCCTCTATAGTCCCTTGGTGTTTATGAAGTGTGTGCACGTGAGCATGTGAGCATGTGCGTATGCGCGCGCGCGCGCGTGTGTGTGTGTGTGTGTGTGTAGGGATAAAGGACCATGCATAATGAATTTGTTAAAATTAGTATTCTCTTAATTATCATTAATGATTTGTCTTAAAATTTCTATTTCACATTACAAAAGATGAGTAGTTTAATACAGTGTGTTAAGCCATCAAATATATCTTATGCAGTCCATGGTAATTATTTTTCCTGAAAGCCTAAGTTTTCATTAAATCTTATAACCACATAGGGAGTGCAGTTAAATAGAATATTTGTAAGTTTATATAGCACATTGATTCAACATTCCATCACTGCGGAAATATATAAATGTGAAAATGTGACCAAAATGTCAATACATTCCCAATATAACGAATACATCTGAAAATATCTTGTGATTTATAAATAATCACATGGGAGCATAAATGAAATGAATAAACTTCTTTTTTCATCTTTGAACTTGTTTTTGTAGTTCCCTCTTACTGAAATAATCTTTGGCATTCTCTTTCAAAAATTTCCAGTCAAATTCTAAGACCCATTTTAAATGTCATTTCCCCCAGAAAGCATTTTTCAATTGTGTTACACAAAATTAATCCTCCCCCTTAGTTCTTGTGAACACCAGCTAATAGTATGTCAAAACACACAGCAGCCACTAGAGTGATGTGTGTAAGAGGAAAATCTGCATCCTACTTATCTTTCCATATCTTTCACCTAACATATCTCCAGATACTCAGTCAATGCTAAATGAACATTTGTTGAATAAATATAAGGAAGAAAGTGAAAGAATTCTCCCTTTTTTAAGCATGAATTATGTATCATACACCATGCTAGGCATCAAGGATATACAGATGTTGCCCTCATAGCTGGCAGGCTGTTAGCAGGATTCTTATTATGCAGGAGCCCCTGGTTATAACTTTCTATGCCTTAAAAACCTCTGTCTTAAAAGTTTGGAGAAGAGTTGAAAAATATTGTTTATTGAGTTTCTTTTTTTAGGCCAAACACCATATATGTTACTTCCTTAATCCTGTAAGTAACTGTGATTACTACGTACTCTGCCTTCTCTTTTTTGTACCCTACTCTCTCCCTAATCATAAACAATATGGCCCAATTGCACTATAATATTCTCCATCTTCATCTTCCCTTCCTACTCTTTCATTCAACAGCTACCATCATCAATAAACTTTCTGATCATGGGAGCTCTAATTGCCAAGTATAAACAATATTATTTCACTCTATCTTCTTCAACATCTCTATTGCTCATCACCCCTGCTTACCTCTACACTATGTTCATTTTATAAGTCACAATATAACTATTTTTTGTATTATTTAGCTGACATTTTCTGACCACTTCTTACAACCTGGACACCTTGCTACAGGTTACATACATTGTACTAATTTAATCTAACAAAATTTTATTAAGGACATTTGCTTTTATTCTAAAAATTGTCTCTATATTGTATTAAGAGAGGAAACTGAGGCTCAGAAAAGTTAAGGAATTTTCCCAAACTCAAACAGCTGGTGACCAGAGTAATTGAGATTCCAACTTAAATCTGCTATCTGATCCCAACCCCTCTATGTATATCCTTAACGACCAGATTATATACTCACAGACCACTCTTCTCTTGTCTCTGATTAGAGTCATCCTCTTTTGTGAATTTGTTTGGTGTATCCTCGAGTTTGCTATAATAATAATGCTTTATATACTTTCCCCACATTCTCGTCACACTGCCTCTCACACTTACACTGAATGACTGCTAAAATTTGGGGACACCTCTCCAGCTCACCCTACTCTCCCTGATAACTCCCCATCACCTGAGGTTTCAGCTGAAAGGATGGACATGGCCTCCATCTAAATACAAATGGCTCTGCCTTTTTACCAACAGATGGTTTGATAAAGGATGAACCGCTGACCTAGTCCTTGTAAATGAGTTATCGTCCAAGAATTTGTTTCTATAACATAGGTGACTAGGACATAACAGTGAGATACAGCCGAGAGCCATGCTGTGCCAAACAGACAGAGAGTAACCTCAATTCCTGAATTACCAGATCGTAAATCAGGTCATTTAATAGGGTTGGGTGATACATATTCCTTGGCTGCTAAGAGGTAAACCTATGAATTTCTTTTTAGGTTTCATCTGGTTTTTGTCCTCTGCAGGTAACCATCACTATGAGAGAAAGAATTTAGTTGTAAGCATTAAACACTTGGAAGTGAGACGACATAGAGCAGAGTGAGGTTTTCCCAGTCCTGGGGCATAAATATATCACCTCTAAGTAATAAGCACCAATCAACTAATTAACCTGTCCCCTGAGATTTTTAGGATCACAGAACTTGTGTCACATGAAGTTGATGCTTTAGGGGAATCAAATGCAACTGTAGCTTAATTCGTAAGAAAAAGAGAAAAAATCTAGTCTAAGATTGGGCAGCTTAAAACAGAAATGAGAATGAGAAATGAATTCATACCCTAATGGAAAAAAAAATATTGTGGGGCTCAAAGTGATGCTTTGCCAGAAAACAATCATTTCCCATTCTAAACTACTGGGTGTCTTATTGTTTGACCTATATTTATAAGGTCTACTGATTCCCAAGAAGGATCATCCTAGCAAATTAAACATGAACATATGAGAGGACTTTAGGAACTGTAGAAACACATCCACCTGGATTCTTCTAACGTGCATCCTGTGTGAAAGCTTCCTGTAGGTATATCCCTTGGAAAAGCCTAATTAGTGTTGCTATGTGACAGGGGACATGCGGCGATAAGCTAAAGTATATTATGGAAGAAAAGTCCCTGCAGCCCCACTCCCACAGAACACTGTAAGCCACCAGGGCCCTCAGGCTAGGAAAGGCATGGGGAAGGCCACATGTTCGCTAAGCAATGAAGCTTTTCATTTTGGTCATTCCAGAACAGTTACTTGCAAGGCAGCCAAGTTGGAGAGTGATTCATGGGCAGATCTGACCAGGAAAACAAAACAAAACAAAACTGGAATTGATACAGAGTTCATGGAATGTTCAAGAGGGAAATTTTAGGTAAAACAAAACAATGTAAACACACACACACACACACACACACACACACACAGACTTAAGTTTAGCAGACACAAGCATGTGCTTCATGTTATCCAAATGAAGCAAAGTATCTCATCTCTTTAGGTAACAAAAAAGGCTGAAAGCAATGATAATTCAGTGACACTTCATAATTACATAGCCCCTCTCCAGCACTTCCTTCAGAGGAGTTCGGAAGCACAGAGACCAGGTCAGCCCTCCTTATAAACAACCCACCAGGCAGTCAGATTTGCTAAACAAGAACATTCTCCCTCGCAGGTTTCAGTTCTCTGATCTGATGCTCTGGCAAGTTGCTGCCCCAGAGAGCTCTGCCTGGCCCTACCAAATTTGACTTCTGTGACTGAGAAAGTCACCTTGTCCTTCTGTCATTCATATTCGCTAAGGATACAAGTATCATCTCCCACAGAGATACTTGTAAAGATTAAATGAGTTAACAGATATACAGTTTTTTGAAGAGTCCTGGGTACATTATAAGCACATGGAAACAAGTTAACTCCTATGGACTCTCTTATAAATGAGGAAACAAAGCACGGAGTTGTGAAATAACAGACATACAGTTATACCACTAGTAAATGCTAAGGTTAGAAATTAAATGCAGGCATATCTGATTCCAAAAATTATTTTCTTAGTAACTCTTCATAACCATATCATCATATTGTGTTTCTCTGTCCAAAATTGTGTATCTGTAGCTTTGGGGGTGATTATTTTTTTCTCATTTAGCTCAAATTTTGCAGGATAATGAGAAGAAGCACCTGGTCTGTTCTTGAGGGCCAGAGAAGGCATAACAGCTAGAGATAATATCACTTTGCAACTGGGATGCAGCATGTGATGTGGCCACACATAATCTTCCATTGTGGACAGAATGAGTATAGTTGTAGTTGAAATGGTAACAGCTAGATCATATCAGGTGAAGGCCAATTTAAGTTTTAGTCATGGGAAAAATACTTTCTAGACAAATAGTAGAATATAGTAAAAAATTTGGAAGTGTCTTCATCTTTTTCTTCCATTTCATTTCTCTATTTAAAAAAAAGGGAGGGTCTTCCCTGGTGGCGCAGTGGTTGAGAATCTGCCTGTCAATGCATGGGACATGGGTTCGAGCCCTGGTCTGGGAAGATCCCACATGCCGCGGAGCAACTAGGCCCGTGAGCCACAACTACTGAGCCTGTGCATCTGGAGCCTGTGCTCTGCAACAAGAGAGGCTGCGACAGTGAGAGGCCTGCGCACCGCGATGAGGAGTGGCCCCCGCTTGCCACAACTAGAGAAAGCCCTCGCACAGAAACGAAGACCCAACACAGCCATAAATAAATAAATAAATAAATAAATAAATAAATAAATAAATAAATAAAGAGAGAGCTTTGTTTAAAAAAAAAAAAAAGGGAGGACGTATAATTCAGTTATATCCATTTCTCACCATACAAATGAGAGAAACATGACACACAAAGACATAAAAATAAAAGTATTCAAAGAAATGAAGATTAGGGTCATTGTTTTGTTGTCCCAAAGAGTAAAATAATCATATTCAAAATGTCTGAAGCTAACTCTATTCCTTGTTCTTGGAATCTATTGTATTCACTTTATCTTGTCCAATAAATTCTGTGTTTTATTTAATCTAACTCTTTGCCCACCATCCACTCCCCTAATGACCATCTTATGAAAATCCCAAGCTCACCTTGAAGTATCAAATGTATTAGCCTCCTTCTCACCTCCTCAGTCCACTTCTGTATCACACAGGCAACTTCAGCTCAACATGATCAAAGCTGAATCTGCTGCAGTTTAGCTAACAGTTCAAGAGTAGGTCCTGGAGTCAGACTGCCTAGGAGGCTGCATACGGGCTGTACTATGGTGTGACTTTCAAACTGTGTGACTTCGGTGTTTCTTAGACTCTCTGTGCCTCAGTCTCATAGCTCTAAAACACACTCCAGCAGTACCTATTTCAGCTCGTTTGTGTGGGGTTTAAATGAGATAATACATAGAACAGTGGCTGGTACATGGTAGGAGCAAAATAAATGTCAGCTATTAGTTATTATCTATCTCCCTCCTGCATCCTCTATTTATATTATAGATCTAGTAACTCAAAGTAGAAACCTAAAAATTATCTATTTGTATTTCCTCATTTTGATTCACTAATCTCTTCATGAATATCTGTTTTTAATTGTTACAACTTTATGGTACATTTCATGTATGGAAGAATAAGCTCTCTCATCACTCTTCCTTTTCAAAATTTTATTAGCACCATTAAAGGTATTCTAAATATCTTATATTAATATATTTCCTTGGAAATTTTTGTTGAAAGTACATATAATTTATAGCTCAATTTAGGAAGAAATGACATGTTGAAACTATTAAAGATTCTATCAGGAACATGGCATCTGTCTCTCGTTCTTAGTAATTAGATAATTAGTAATTAGATAATATAAATAAGTAAATAAGTAGTCAAATATGTATAGCCTTCATTATATGGGTTTTGTACATTTTATGTAAATTTAATTTAAAATAAACTCATTAAAATTGTACATTTCTATGACTGACTTGTGCCCCTCCCCAAATTCATATGTTGAAATTCTAACCCCCCAACGTGACTGCCTTTGGAGATAGAGCCTGTAAGGAGGAAAGTAAATTTAAATGAATTAGTAAGGGAGGGGTCCTGATCCAATAGTACCATTGCCCTTGTAAGAAGAGACACCTGAGCGCTCAAGCAGTCTCCCCACCTCATTTTCTCTCATTCTCTCACTCCCCATTCGCCTCACACACAAAGAAGAATCATGTGAGCACTGAGTCAGAAGGCAGCTAGCTGCAAGCCAAGAGAAGAGGACTCAGAATGAAACCAACTTTGCCTGCCACTGATCTAGGACTTGCTAGCCTCCAGAATTGTGAGAAATAAATTTTTACTGTTTAAGCCGACTAGTCTATGGTATTTTGTATGGCAGCCCTAGTGTCATACATATATTCACTATCCTGCTCGTACATTATTCAGCAGCCCTTCATTTGTTCCCTGCCCCATTCTTTTTACTTCAGCAATCTGAACTTCTCAGTTCTCTGTCCTCACTTCCTTCCAGTGGTGTCTTTTAGGTCTAGAATGCACTTCTTCTTTGTTGGCATTTCATCCAAAAAGTCTCCTAGAGTTTATTATCTTACAAAATATATTTTACTCTTCCACATTATTTTACCATGGTATACTATAATGATATCTTTGTTTCCTTTTCAAATTGTGTTTCATGAGTTTCTTGAAAGGATGGTCTGTGCTTTATTCATCTTCACATTATTTTTGTATAAAACAATTGCTTATATGGAAGTGGCTTCATTAATTAATTAATTAATACATTAAGGAATACATTTCCTCCACCAAAGGTAACATAGCTGATAAGTTTTAGAATATTTAAAGCAATGTCTGAATGATTTTGAAAAACAGTCCTACATATCAGCCTGCTTCTTAATACTTATCTATCTTCTCTTTACTGGAGTTTAAGGAAACAATTTTATTTTATTTTTAGTTTCAATAATATTTTGTTTAATGCAACATGTCCAACATATCATTTTGACATTGTAATCTATATGAAAAACAATTTTTTTTTTTACTTAACAGAAATTTCTTTTCACACAGTTCTGAAGGCTGGAAAGTCCAAGATCAAGGTTCTGGCAGGATTGGGTTTCTGGTAGGAGTTCTCTTCCTGGTTTGCAAATATCTGCCTTCTCAATATGTCCTCATATGGCAGAGAGAGGGAGAGAGAGGCAGGGTGGGGGGAAGAGAGATCTGGTGTCTTTTCCTCTTTTATAAGGATACCAGTTCTATTGGATCAGAGCTCCACCTCTATGACCTCATTTAATCTTTATCACCTCCTTAAATATTGTCACACAGCTGGGTTAGGGTTTTATCACATAAATTTTGGAGGACATAATTTGGTCAGAATGGCCATCATCAAAAAGTCTACAAACAATAAATGCTGGAGAGGGTGTGGAGAAAAGGGAATCCTCCTACACTGCTGGTGGGAATGTAAACTGGTACAACCACTATGGAGAAGAGTATGGAGGTTCCTTAAAAAACCTAAAAATAGAACTACCATATGATCCAGCTATTCCACTCCTGGGCATATATCCAGAGAAAACTCTAATTCAAGAAGATACATGAACCTCGACATTCATTGCAGCACTATTTACAATAACCAAGACATGGAAGCAACCTAAATGTCCATCAACAGATGAATGGATAAAGAAGACGTGGTACATATACACAATGGAATATTACTCAGCCATAAAAAGGAATGAAATAATGCCATCTGCAGCAACATGGATGGACCTAGAGACGATCATACTAAGTGAAGTATGTCAGACAGAGAAAGACAAACATCATATGATATCACTTAAATGTGGAGTCTAAAAAGATGATACAAATGAACTTATTTACAAAACAGAAACTGATTCACTGACTTCAGAAACAAACATATGGTTACCAAAGGGGAAAGGTGAGGAGGAGGGATAAATTAGGAGTTTGGGATTAACATATACACATTACTATATAAAAAATAGATAATCAACAAGGACCTACTGCATAGCACATGGAACTCTACTCAATATTCTGTAATAACCTATATGGGAAAAGAATCTGAAAAAGAATGGATATATGTATAATATAACTGAATCACTTTGCTGCACACCTGAAACAAACACAACATTGTAAATCAACTATACCCCAATATAAAATAAATTTTAAAAAATACTAATCATTAGAAACCTGGAGAAAAACAGCCAAAAAGCATATGAAAAGATGCTCAACATCACCAGTCATTAGAGAAATGCAAAATTGATACACAAATGCAAACAAGAATCAAATAAACGGAGAGTATTCCATGTTCATGTATAGTAAGATTCAATATTGTCAAGATATGAGTTCTTTCCAAATTGACCTACAGATTCAGTGCAATCCCAATAGAAATTCTAGCAAGTTAAATTATGGATATCAACAACCTGATTCTAAAGTTTATTTAAGAAATAAATAATATCACTTCTATATTATCTAATTCTTTGAGAAAATAATATCTATTTAATAATAGCATTTCCCTGATCCAAAAATCAGACAAATATATTACCAGAAAAGAAAATTCAACAGATCAATATCCTTCATTGCTAAGGAAACAATTTAGAAACACTTCTGGATATCCAGTGACATCAGTTATGTGAGAGAAAGAGTTAGAGTTAAGGCATTAATCCAAATGATCAGGAAACGATGCTATGATTTCTCTAGTGCTGACATTAAAAACAACAAAACAACTGTTTATAAGACTAACATACATATAAAAAGGTACATTCATCATAAGGTTCAGTTTCATGAAATATCATAAAGTGTATTCCCCCATGTAATTAATATATAAAGCAAGAAACAGAAGCTCACTTGTTCTGCCTCCAATCCTGCTCTCTCCTTTTTCCCAAAGTTACCTACTATCCTGACCACTAACAACTGAGTGTGGTTCTGCTTTCTTTCAAACTTACTGTAAATGGATTAGTATACTATGTGTTTTCTTTGCCTGGCTTCTCTTCCGTTGCCCAGTATTGGTTTGGTAAAGTCACTTAAGCTTCTTTTGTCAACCTGTCGGTGATATACTGTCATCCAATGTATTACTCCATTTTATGAACCTGCTATTATTAATTTATTCACTTGCTTGATAACAGGCATTTGGGTTGTTTCCAGTTTGAGACCATAATGATTAGTGCTATTATCAACATTATTGTATGTGTACCTGAATGTATGTGTGAATGAGTGTGCAACCTACATGCATTTATGTTGAGTATATACCTGGAAGGGTATGTTTCCAAGTATACTTCAAGAAATACATACAATCTGCTTTAATAAACAATGCCAAACAGTTTTAGAAAGTAATTTTTCCAATTTATACTCCCACCAGCTATATCTGGCATTTCCAGTTGCCCCACATCCTCATCAATATTTGGTACTGTCTCTTTAATTTTGGCGCTCCTTTTAGCACTACTTTACTGCTGCTGCTTTCTAGGTATCAATCTGCACCAATCAAAAGAATTTAAATTGCCTTATATGAATAAGACCACAATGGAAAAAGAGAACTAATTCTTTTTCCTTGTTATGCTTGAACGTCTGTTTGTCTCTCTGCTTGTTTTATATATCAAAGCAAGTTATCTTTCAAAATCTTCAAAAATTACAGTGTAAAGGAAATAAAGGAAACATTATATATTTGACACCACTTAGTACAGCTGTTGTTGTACTTTGAATACAAGAACTGATTTTGACAGAACAAATTTTTACTCTTAGTTCTGAGAGTTATTTTTTCATGTGATGAATTATAGATTTAGAGTTTCTGACTTACTGCTCTTGAAATATTTTTGGCATTATATTTATATTCCCAGCTTTCCTCATTCTCTCTTGTGGAATAGCTATAGTGCTTATTAAAAAAGCATGCACTCACACCAACACTTTAATTGGTTTACTTGAATATCAGAGGTCTGTTTTTATGGACAATTGAATTATTTTGAATTAGTAAACATTTACTGCATTTACAAGAACTCTTCTGCTTACAAAAACAAAACCAACTAATAAATAAAAATTAAAAACCTAAGCTGTTTCTCTTTCATATGTATGTGTATTTTATATATATATATATATATATATATATATATATATATATATATCTGATGAAAATTTGATGATCTGAACAACAAAAATACAATAACACACATTAAATCTCTGTCATTGTTTTATATATATATATATATATATATATATAATGTGTATTTTAAGCTAATTGCAATGTTAAGTATAATATAATTTTAACGTGTATTTTGCAACATCACCAAGGAATTCTCCAATTCTCAGTGGACACTGACTCACCATGTCCTACAAATTTAACTCAATTCTGACACTATGTAACTGGAGACACCATCCGATCCCACATGTTAAGTGAACTGGTTATAAATTGGAGACTCTCACAAGCCCTTGCTCAGGTTCTATTAATTTGCTACAGCAGTTCATAGAACTCAGAGAAATATTTCATTATGGTTTACCAGTTTATTATAAAGGCTACATGTGAAGAGCCAGATGAGAAGGTATATAGAGCAGGGTTTGGAGGGTCCCAAGTGCATAAGCCTCTGTACCCCAGGAACTGGGGTGTACCACCTTCCCAGCATATGTGTGTGTTCGTCAACTGAAATCTCATCAACTCTTGTTATTCAAGAGTTTTTATAGAGCTTAATCTGTAGCCCCACCCCCCCTTTCCCAGAAATCCATGCATGGGGCTAATATTTCCAACCCTTCAATCATTTGATCTTTCTGGTGACCAGCCCCAATTCTGAGCTATCTAGGGGCCCCATTTTAAGTTACCTTATTAGCATAAACTCAGAGGTGCTCAAAAAGGGGGTCCTTAGGAGTAAAAAAAGAACACTCCTATCACTCAGGAAATTCTGAGGGTTTTAGGAGCTTTGTGCTAGGCCCTGGGACAAAGGCCATATATATATTTTTTATACCACATAAAATATTTTTATTATTTTATTATATTGCACTCAGCACTCAATGTCAACAGCCAGCCACTTGTATTAATTTCAAAAAACTGAAAGAATTCTGAAGGGACTTAATATTTTCCTAGCAAAATAAGTTTTCTTTCCTAATTTATGTGTTAAATTCACATTTGGACCCCAATGCTCACTAGCTTTCTGGATTTGTCCAATGATTCTTTAATTTGCTTTGATATTCTGCAAATAGTATTCAACTTTCTATTCTTCTCCAATAGGAATCTTTCCCATATAGTTACCTTATATGTGACGTATCCAGTCCTCAATAATCTTTCTTAAAGTCAGCCTCTTTAAGCAATGTCAGTGCCCTGGTCTCTCTAATTGGGGCACTTAGCATTTTTTAACTGCAAAAAAGTTACAGCATATATGAAAAAAGTGTTTGAAAGCGTATTTGTTAATTTTAAACAGCAGTATAAGATTATAAATGCATGTACTTATCAACCAGGTGACAAACAATTTATGACATATCTTAGAAACACACTGTGTTTTTCTTATGAGTACCACCTTTCCTCTCACCCATAGAAATAATCACGCTCCTATTTTTATTAATTATCCTATTTTTCTTTATAATTTTTGTCACTTATGTATATTTACCACACATCGTGTGTGTGTGTGTGTGTGTGTGTGTATGTGTGTGTGTTTGTACAGAAGCATACGAATGGGCAATGGAAGAATTGTTGGAAGCTGGAAAGATAAAAATTCATGTAACACATGTAATATGGTAAAATATTTGATGAAAATAATTAAAAAGACAGATGATATACACATGAATATCTAGCATTGGCAGGAGAGTCTGGAAAGCAGAATTTTAGTGGTATGGTATGCATTGCTTTCACTTGGCTACATCTGACAACATTTTACCAGAAAGGGATGAGCACAGAAAAGACCTGGCTGGTGTGAACGATGAAATGAAAGAGAATAAAGAAGGTCCAGTGATTCAAGGATGTGTACGTTGGGAATAAGTAACTACAAAAAGATACAAATCAGAAAGCCTTTGAACTATAAATGCCATTAGAACTAAGCTTTGAAATAAGGATCAAATCTAGTGCACGTTTTTTACAACCTTGTTCACAACTCTGTGTGGAGTCACATGGTGTCTAATAAATCCTTTCATTTGAAAGAAAAAAATCCTCAAGGAAAAATGAACTTAGAGTGAGCACCCGCCCTTGTAAATGTATCTTGGTATATATATATCTTGGGGGGTGTGTGTGTATATATTTTTGTAAATATATGGTAATTTCTGATTATTTTTCCGATCTCATGAATATAAAGATAAATGTCATTTAAGTTTTGATTTGCATTCCCATGATTGAGGGTGATCATCCTTTCATATATTTATAAGGCATTTATTCTATATTTTTTTGAAATTTCGATTAATTTCTTTTGTACATTTTTGTGTGTTCTATTTCTGAATGATTTTGAGTAATTCTGTTTATATTCAGGTTAATGTCCTTTGTCAGGTCATATGAGTTACAAACATCTATCATGTGTTGTTTCTCATGCGCCAATAATTACGATGTCTAATTATTAACTTAGAACAAAAACTCTAAAGTTTTATCTTGTTTCCCCCCTAAGGAATTATCAATTGTCCCAACACAGTTAATTGAAAAGACCATTAATTCCCCAGTGATGCACGACAACCAGTATCATATTGAAGTAGATGGTGTTTGCAAATTGGCTGTAGTAGTACCTCCCATTCCACATGGTTTTCTGTCATGTGACTTTGCCACTCCCCCATCAAGAGGAGAGTCTATTTTCTCTCCCCTTGAATCTTAGCTGATCCTGTGAGCTATTCTAACAACAAAATGAGGTGGGATGTCACACTGTTTAATTCTAAAACTGTACCTTAAGTGATCTGCAGATTCCATCTTCATTTGGGAATAGCCCTTCTTGGAACCCAGCCCCCCAGCCTACTGCAAGGAAACCCAAGTGTCTATGCTGACAGGCTCATATGAAGGCAAACCAGGCTCTCTACTGACTGCCTCAGCTGAGATATTAGCCAACAAGTTGGTACAGTACCAACTCCAGTCCATTTGAGTGAGAATATTTTGGACTTTCCAGATATCCCTGCACCCCCATCCATACCATGTGAACCAGAAGAATGAGATCAGCCTACAGATTGATGAGCAAATAAAGTCAATATTTGTTTAAAATGCTAAATATTGGAGTAGATTTTAATGCAGTAATAAATAACCAGAACAGACTCTAATCAAATTTAAATATTTGTCTCAGTTTCTCTCTGACCTCTTGATTCTGTGCCATTGTTCAAATTTTCAATCCGTTTCAATACCATATTTTAACTTCTTTACCTTCACTAATCTTGATACATTTTTAGACATACTTACACTTCTTCTTCAGGAATGAATATTTTTGATGTTTGCTCCTTGATATAAATCTAGTGAGATTATTAAGTCACTTAAAACAAATGAAATTTTTATAGGGACTGCATGTTAATGCTATATCCACAGATAAATCTGAAGACTGACCTTTCTCCATTTAAGACTTTGTTCATATTTTAAAATAGAATTTTATAATTATTTCCATAAATGCCTTATCAATCTTTTTTACTTAGATTTACTCCTAGACACTATATTATCAATACTATTTCAAGTGTGGTTTGTGTTTTTATTTTCTAACTGTTGTTGAAGAAGAGACATGCAATTGATTGTTTTTTGGGGTTTTTTTTTTTTTGTATATGTATTCTGAATTTATACTTACTCTCTAAATAACCTAATATTTTATTTCTAGATTTTGGGGATTTTATACTAAAATTATGCCATTAAAATCATTTATTTTCTTTGTCTTAATGAAATGAATAGGACCATCTTCACTGAGATGGTGAGAAGTGGGAACAACGGGCACCCTCCTCTTGTTCTCCATCACGAGAGGAATGCTTTCATAGTTTCACCATAAACTACGATGATGTTTGCTGCAGGCATTTTTGCAGATACTTTTGATACCTTATACTTGACTTTGTTATTAACAAGTCCCATAATTTCCCTCTATAAATATTTCTGCCATGGTTTTGGATTTGAGATAAAACCACACACCATTTCAACTATATTAATAAATACTTAATAAAAATAAATGTGTTTTATAATCAATAAAACAAAATTAAATAAGAATGTCTTCCTTTCAAGATTGTGGATCCAAATATATGCATTTCTGAATTGAATCTAATTATTGAAATTACAATAAAAATTTAGAAATGTAAATACACACATTGATAAGAGTAATGATAAAATAATATAGGGTGGAGTATCAACTCCAATCCAGAAAGTTTAGTGAATATTTTTTTTATACTAAAAAATATAAATTGGCTAGTGTTGTATAATAAAGAGATAAGCCCAAGAATAGGAAGCCACATCCATAAATATGCAAGTGAAATGCATATTCATAGTTCCTCTGAGTTACAGAAAAGAAAGGTGGACTATATGACATTAATTACAGTAATTAATTTAAGCACTATTTTAATCAATTATTACATTAATTATAGAGTTATTGTATTATTATTGAGGTGAACTAAGCCAGTCTGCCCTTACCTTATCCCTCTACAAATGGAAAGGTCTTGAAGGAGAAGTATCTGTCCCTACGTATTTTTTCCCAGGACAAAACTAGAAAACTTAGCTTCATAAAATTCAAATACCTTGATATGGGCTCAGGATCACTGTATATGAGAAAAGTGCAAAAACTGTTATAACTTTAATCCTCCACAATAAAATGGTAGAGAAGGGGCACATGCATGCACACATGCACACATGCACAAATACACCCCCCAAACCCAATAAAGGCAACACTTTTCCAAAGGGAAATATAGTAAATTGTTCACATGGGGAAAAGTCATAATTACTTGATATAGATTTCCAAAGTCTTCCAAGCCAGGAAACTTGTACTTTATCCACAAATCCATAGTGATTCCCAAGCTAGCTATGCACTATAATCATTGGGATAACCATAAAATATGCCAATACCTGAATCTACCACTAGGGATTCTGAATCAAATGGTCCCAGAGAGTCCTGGGAATCAATCTTTTGAAATAGTTTTGCAGATGATTTCAAGGTACAGCCAAGATTGAGAATCACTGCATAGTAACTATTCAGAAGACTTTTCTTTTTTCTGAGAACTTTGTTTCATATTTGCTGGTACAGTTGTGCTGCCCAAAGACAAACCACAGATCATTTTATTCAGTTCACTGACCATGCTTCTGAAACTCAAGAAATAAATCTGAGGCTACTTAGATTTGGCAAATGCCTTCCTCTGTTTATTACCACACTGCAGTGGCCTTTCTCAGTGGTAATGAACAACACCATGCAGCTCTCAGCAAACTGAGCGCATAACGTTGTGTGAAATACAGTGTTACTGCTGAGTTTAAGGGCCCTGAGATTTACCTAAAGGGCTGACTCAGAAGAGGTCCTGGAGGGGAGCCTGTTTTGAGCACCATGGAAAATTATAAAATTTAGGCATTATTGACTCCTCTCTCTTCATCCATCAACCTCCAAATGGTCATCATGAAGCTACATCACATCTTGCCCTAAATCTTATCGGTGGGGGATGGTGGATCTGAATGGATCAGAGACTTGTAAGCAGCTGGGGTCTGATTCTAAACCTGCAGTTAAGGTAAATTCTGGCTCATATGCTCAACTCTTTTAATCAGAGCCTGATATTTTATAAACTCCATTCATTTGTATCTCTCTGCAGCCAGCCTTCTACTTCAGAGAATAATTTGTATGAGCCAAGTAACTTCAAAATGCACATCTTAAAGCTCATGTGCTACTATCTAAACTGATTCAACTAATTATTTATCCATTAGTATAAAGGACAATGTCAAAAACGCTCACCAATAACAACAGCCAAAAAAGATAAATCCCAAAGAAAACTAAAAATTTAAAGGAAAAAAGGACATTTAAAAAATTACAATTATAGTAAAAATTCCACATTTTGCTTACTGTCCTAGAGAAATATCTGCAGAGAGACACAGAGTCAGATAAAAGCTTTCATTTAACTTTGCTTATAAATGTAAATATATGAAAATAACCTAAATGACCATCAAATTTGAAAGGATTAGATAAATTATAATACAGCAAATTACAAAATACTGTGCAGCAATTAGAAAGAATGAGAAATATATATATGTAGTGGCATGAAAAATATTAAAATAGTTTAAACGTAGGAAAAAAATCCTAAGCGAAACATACAAAAGAAGCCTACTTATGCAAAACAAAACAAAATATACAGCCATCTCCACAAAGATGAACTACATCTTTTTGTATGTTTTGATGCTATTTAGTAAAATAATAGTCAAGATATGCTTAACTGAATTACTATAAATAGGTTTCTGAAAATTAAATAGTATATTTACTATATAGGTTTAATCATTATAAATTAAATATCAAATTACAAATTTGAAACACTCGCTCTAGAAGCCATTGAATAGGTATTGGGCTACTGTGTTTTGTTTTTTTTTAATGTCAATTTAACATCTCCCCGTATGTATATTAACAGTTTTAACCATGATTGTTTTCATCTTTCACACACACATCCATAACGCTTGGCTCATGTTCAACCTCATCAGGTTGTTCCATTAAATTTCTGCATGTTTGCATCTGTCCCCTCACTTGTGTCACGAACACACTGAGAGTATGTCTATATTCCTCTTGGGGACTGGCCCAGTGAAGTGCACACTGTACAATAAATACTTATTGAAGGATTGTATGAAAGTGTTCAGTAAACAAATTTGTGTGTGTGTATGTGTGTGTGTGTGAGAGAGAGACCTGCACTGCTTAAATTCTGTACAAAACATTCTGTAATCTTAAATTTAGAAGTTAATTATGGGCATCCTTATCAGTAAGATACATAGAAAAACTAATGTTATTTACATGTCTACCTCAATCTATTGATATATATTTCCAAGCACATTAACACACTAAAATTAATTAAAACTACTATGAGCCCACAGTTGATATATTATTTTATAGAAATAAATATATGTGAATAGATTTTTTTAAATGTCATCTTAGTCGGGTCTCTAGCTGTTATTATTTTCAAGTCAAATAAGCTTCATCTGCCTTTACAATGCCTTTATTTGTTTTAAACACTAAAATGGATCAACTTGGGCCTTAAAGAATCTCCTGGGGTTTTTACTATTTAATTTTATTTATATTTTTAATTCAGCTTTATTGAGATACAACTGACAAAACTGTAAGATATATAAGTGAATTTTCTTGTCTTCTTTTTAATTTTTCTCCAACAATATCATGCAGAGCTTTGTTATCTTTTTTTTTTTGAGTTTTCATCATATTTAATATGTCACATTTGAATTTGTGGTGTAAATCTTAACACTAAGGTGCAACATTATGCACTGTTTTCTCATCTTGTGAAACCAGGAGAAGCTGGAATGGCCTAACCACAATCCCTCTCCCTGCTCCATTCCCACAGAGAAGGTCCCTTAGCCAAACAAGCCTTCTTGTTGAGGAAACCAGGCCAGTCCCGCTTATACCCAAGTAGCATGTTTCCGGACCCTGTCAGCCAGTGGAATTATTCAAAAAAGTCAATCAACCCTTCCAGGGATACCAGGGGCCACCTCTTCCTCTCGTTACTACTACGACTGCCTCCCAGAGCCCCTGGTTGTTCACTCTGTCCCCAGGTGCAGCTCCCCTGGGTCCCACCATGTGCTGTGTCCTCCTCTCCCAGTCTGTGAGTGTATGTTACTGAAAGGCTGCTGGCAATCTCATCTGTCCGGTAGCAAGTGTCATGTACCAGCCACCTCTATAACCATGTAACTCCAGGGTAAGAAGCCCTCCCTCACCAGTGGGGTGAATGGGAGGTCATTAAAATAGAATTCCCTTTTTAAAGGCAGGTATTAGCTAAATAAATCTTGTCATTATCTATTCTCAGCATCAGACAAGTAAACTAGTTGTGGTGAGTACATTAAAATAATCTAATTAGTATCTGCAAATTAAGGATGTTACTTCCATAAAAGAAAAAAACCCTCAATATAAAGAAGCAGACTCCTAGAAATTAGCAACATGAAAATATCCAATAAAATACTGCGTAGTTGAACAGCAACTGCTGAGGATCTGAAAGACATCTAGAAAATGTCTGAGGACAGAGAACAAAAAACAAAATGGCAAAAAAGAGAGGAACTAGAGAGGGTCAAATCAAGCAGAATCAATATTCCCCATAAGTTTTCAAAAAAAGAAAATTGAGAAAATAAAGAAGTGAAAATATGAAGTGAATAAAAGATCTTTTCTTTACAAAGACAACAAAGTAGAAGTCCATTAGTAGAGAAATGTCTGAAAAACAAATGTGCTACATCTATTCTTTGAAACAGTACACATAAGTTAGAACTATAGCCAAGTATTTGAAGATTTGAAATTATTTCCTTCATGGTTATTAAGAGAGGATAAGATTCAAAATACTGTAAATAAAATGATCCTAGCTTTGTAAAACTCTGAGAAAAATCTCTATGAATGCATATTAATATTGTATGCATTTGTATATGGTAATACGAGCGTGGAGAAAAATATGGTGATATACACACCAGGACACTAGGTTTGGTTAACAGAAGGGTGAAGAGGGAGAGTTGCAAAGTCAATTGACAACCCATACCAGGCAGGAATAAAGGAGGAAACCAAATTGGTTGGAAGAAGATAAAAATAAAATATATGTGTATGTCACTTTTTCTTTATCCATTCATCCATAGGTGGACATTTAGGCTGCTTCCACATCTTGGGTATTGTGAATAAGGCTGCAATGAATATGAGAGTTCAAATATCTCTTCAAGATCTTATTTTAATTCTTTTGGATAAATACCCAGAAGTGAGATTGCTGGTTCATATGGTAATTTTATTTTTAATTTTTTAAGGAAGCTCTATACTGCTGTCCATAGCAGCTGTACTGTTTTAAATTATGCTAAATGAAATAAGCCACAAACATGCTAAGTGAAATAAGGACAAATACTGCATGATTCCACTTATATGACGTATTCAGAGTAGTCAACTCATAGAAAGTAGAATCATGGTTGCCAGGGGCTGGGGAAGAGGGAAGTTATTCAGTGGGTAACAAGTTTCAATTATGCATGATGAAAAAGTTCTAGAGATTTGCTGTATAACACTGTGCTTATAGTGAAAAACATTTTCCTGTCCACTTAAATTTTGTTTAGAGACTAGATCTCATGTTATGTGTTTTTTACAGCAATAAAATAAACAAATAAAACGTGTTGACTCTTCACAGGCAAGAACTTAACCTTGCCTAAAGGTATTCACACACATGTTTTAAAATTCTGGGATGATCACACAAAACCTCCCAGGAAGGCAATTCAACCAGCATGGCCAGTTTGAGATCCCTTATGGATATGTTTTTGAAAAGATCTCCCGTCATCAAGATTTCCCGTCATCAGAAATTTTGCTTTTAATAGCTACCATTAATAGGAAACATAAGGAAATCTGATAACCTTTGATCTGCAAATTGCCTGCCACCTGTTCTCAAAATGTGGCTTCTGCTCCATGATATGTTCTAAGTCCCTTTAGTATAGACCTCCTCATTTATCCAAGTTTTTAAGTTCTCACACTGATCTAAACAACTTTTTTTTTGTTTTCTGAAAATCAAAGTCCCTATCTAAGCATGGCTGTGGATAAGGAAGGCATATAGTTTTCCTTTCTTGTCCTTGTTTAATTTGGATATCAAAATTTGTTAGATTTATAAAATGAATTGGAAACCATTCCCTCTCTATTTTCTGGAAGATTTTAATTATCTGTCCTTGAATTAATTTATTGACATATAGATACTTACGATATTCTCATAATCCTTTTTAATACCTGTAGTTGTATGACTTTTGTTGAGGCTCAGGGCAGGCTGCCCCAAAATATGCCTCAATGGCATACTGATTATTTCGAATGAACATTTCTTACAAAATGACCAATGCAAGAAACATGTTGACCCACTTCTCTGTCTCCCTGAAAGCAGGAAATAAATGTCTCCTGTGAAAGGTGCACTCCCTGCATCTGAAGGTAGAAAGACACCCTTTTCACCAGAGATATGAAATTCGGACAAGAAGCCTGTATAAACAAACTTTGTCACTTCCTTAATTTACCACCTCAAGCCCAAATTCTGTTTAGATTCTTTACTAATTAAGCATCTAAGCCTAAGATTTTTATGCCCTGTCAATTCCTCACAAGTGTATTGTTTCTTTGTCCAAAAAGTATAAAAGCTGCCTTCTTTGGCCACTTCTCAGGCCTTATTTCTATGAGACCTCCTTGCACACAAATCAAAAATTTTCCTTTTTTTCCTGTTAGTTTGTACTGTGTCAATTTTATTGTTAGTCCAGCCAAAAGAACTCATGAGCACAAGAGGGGGAAATTTCGCCCTCCCCTACAGCTGGTGAACCAGCCAGGAGACTGGCTGGACCCCACTTTCTGCCCCAAGGCTGCCCAGCTGAGAGACCCTGGGACATCTGACAAACATCAGTAGAAGGTAAGATTTCTTACCATATCAGCCTTCTGGATCTCTGCCTGCAAGGTCTGGTGGAAAGGAAAGTAGTTAAGAGTCCCTTTCCTCTCTCTCTCTCAATTTAAATTAGCAGGAGAAAATATTTGTGGAGCTAGTTTCTGGCCACATAGCAACTCTGGTATTTGTTAGATGAGCACTCTTGGTTTTTATTCAGGCTTTCCTCTCAAAGACAGTCACTGTTTTTCTTTGTCTCTGTCAGTTGTGCTATTTGTCATAAGGAGAAAGAACCATAGGGCAGAAGAACAGGCAAAGATCCTTCGTAAGCCTACTGTCAAGCTGGCCTCACAGACTGGTGAGTCACCAGTTCTCATAGACCTGTGTCTATTTTGACAAACTTCTCTGTGGGTCCACTATGTAAAAACCAGATGAGGTTTTTCCTTCCACCTTGTTCGGTGCCCTAAGAGACTGGTTTTGTGTCCAGTGAGAATATTCGCTCTGCTCAGCACCATCTAGAAGGTGCATTTACTAGGGTGCATCTGGTGGCCAGCTGAATAGCATGCGGGTGAAGTCAAAAACAGCATGCTCTTTGTCTGGCCATGCCAGCTCTTGGAGGAATTTGTCATGAGGGATCCCAATCCATAAAGGGCCTTTGTCATCTCAGTGTTCATTGCCTTGTTAGTTCTGGAAAAGTCCAATTTCAATAGCACCTGCCCAGTGTCACAGATTAGCAGATTTATAACGGGAGGCACCTCATACTTCCGTGAGACTGGAAACACCATTTTCACTATACCATCCTTACCACCTGTGCAACAAAGGCCTTTGCTCTCTTACACTCTCCTTGGGAGTGAATTTTTTGATCACGGGGGCTGCATCATCTGTGCCCTCTCCAGGGACACTGCTTGGGTCCATGGTAAGGATTTATTCTGGGCCTAGAAAGTTACCTCACGGTCTTTCCGTTAAAAGGCTTATTGGCTTGAGTTGCTATTTGAAATTAATGTAAGATCCTACTCATCAATGGCCAGAGGGTGGGTCCTTTAAATTGGCTGTATTTAAAAGGAATATACTTGAGGGCTCTCATACATATATATTTATATATATTTTTATATATATATATATTCTCATGTATACTTGAGCAGCTGTCATATTCATACTTACGAGAGTATCAAATTAAAAGGGGAAAAAAAAAGTATAACAGCTAGCCTTAGGGAATCCCTTATTAAGATTCCCTAAGATTAAGATACTGAAAGAACAGTAATTAGACTTAAAACAAAAATCCAACATAAATTCCCCTTCTTATAAACTGCCCCATATCCTCAGCAATTCCCCAGGCCTTCCTGCAAAAAATCAGAAAATAAATCAGTTGGAAGCCAATATTCAAGGGCTAATAGAAACTGTTGTCTTTGTCTTACAAATCTCTGCAAAACCAGAAGTACAACTCTAGAAGCAAGTCAAAACCCAACTAACTTTACTAGTCCCAAGGCTTCACCTATTACTCTCAAAATGCTTGTAGATATCATAAAAGATCAGACTACTGGAGCAAAATTGTCCTGTACTTGAGAAAAAAATAATAATAATTATCCTAAGACTTATGATAATAGACAAATGTATTCCAAAACTCCCTGGAGAAAATTTACATTTTCTTTCTCTGTCCCTTCAAGTTATTAATCTTATCACATCTTTGAAATGTAAACAGAGCCCACATTGCTTTGAGACTAAGCCCAGATTAGCTCAATCAGTAGAACCTGAAATTAAAAGAAAAGAAGGGAAATCGGCCTTTTTAAACACAAACTGCTAAAAGGACTCTCTTGCCCAATCAGCCTCCTTAAAATTGCTTATCAAGACTGATTACAGATCTTAAAAGTCTTCTACACAAATAATAAAAGACTTTAGCCATCTGGGCTAGCGAACTTAATTTATTACAACTGTTATTTATAAACTAGTGAGTGTTGTACTGTTCCTGATTCATAACTAAAGTTTTAAAATGAAAACTATGAGAGCTCTGTCTGTGTCTGTATGTAGGTATAGATGTGATTTTTTTTCTACCTCTAAATGATATTGCCAAAATTAATTTGTAAAGGAGCACCTTTTAACTGACTTAAACAAACAAGCACCTTTTAACTGTCTTAAGCAAACAAGCACTAAATAAAACTTATCAAAAATATAATAAAAACTAGCCCAAATATTTTTCAAGTTGAGGTGATCGAGGAAAACTTCGGTAAATAAAGGCTAGTTTTAAGTTTGTTGGTTTAATTAATATACACATGTCTTTAGGGTTATCAGAATTAAGTATAATACTTTTAACTAGGTTTACTAAAAGTCAAATAAGCTCGTATTATCTCTATTACACAACTTGTCAGCCAAAGGAAAAAACAATTAAGATAATGATTAATTACTTTAATGTCTCATCTAAACATTATGAGTAATCTAAGTATGATTGCTAAGAACAAATGAATGTAAAAACAAATGATTGTTAAAAACAAATGAATGCACGTAAATGAGATAAGAGTTTTTAGGTGAACTTTTTAACAATAATTATTTTATGACATCTTTACTTGAATAGTTTCCTGAATCTCTTTGTTAATTTACACCCTTGAGTTTTGCTAGGTTAAATTAAATGATGGGAATTCATCGAATGTCTAGATCATTACCAAGTAAGACAAAACATTGAAACATTAATTGCTGAACAACTTTAAGTTTACCGACTTTTGACCTCTTATTACACAGACTAAACTTGTTTGGGTCTATTAGTAAATATATATTGTGCTTTACTGAAAGACTGTACTATGAAGTAGCATATGTTCCTAGAAATTACAAAACGTATTTATAAGTTCACCAAGCTACAAAATGTTAATAAAGCTCATAATTGCTTACTTATTTTCACTAAAAAATAATATTTCAAAGGATTAAGAATTCCAGTTAATATATGCAGTTAAAGCTACCAGATATAATAATAGAAATAGAATGTGTTTCAGTGTAAGAAAATTGTAAGGTATGGAGATGGTTTTGTTAAGGAAAAAGCAAGTGATTTTGTTCTAAAGCTGGTTATTTCTAAATGGAAAAGAAAACAACGGACAAACTAAAATGGACACAGAGAGTTCTTAAGGTTTGTGAGAAAAGGAATCTTTAGAAAGGAATTTTATGCGTGGTCATGATTGGATAAGATTGGAATGAATTGAATTAAGTAAGTAAGTTTTAATATCAAAAGTAAACTGGTGCAAAATTGGAATTTGGTTTTCTCTCTGTTAAAATGACAGTGCTTTTTTTTTTTTTTTTCCCTCATTGGTCTGATCTTGATAATAAGAGATTATGAGGGTTTTTTTCTTTACCTTTAAGTAATCAGCCTAGAAAAAAACAAAGACCTTATACCTTGTCAAAATAATAACTTACGTTCTATGTTGTCTTTATCAGGCCTTTGATTACTTAAGTGAACCTTGATATTAAGGGAGCTTAGTTTTTCTCAGAACTATATAGCCTTCTGTGTTTCTGTTTTGTAAATACATTCATTTATATTATTTTTTTAGATCTCACATGACTGATATCATATGGCATTTGTCTTTCTATCTGACTTACTTCACTTAGTATGATAATCTCCAGGTCCATTCATGTTGCTGCAAATGGCATTATTTCCTTGTTTTTATAGCTGAGTTTTATACACACACACACACACACGCACACATATACATACACACATACATGCCACATCTTTATCCATTCATCTGTCAATGGATACTCAGGTTGCTTCCATGTCTTGGCTATTGTAAATACTGCAAATAGTGTTGCTGTGAACATTGGGGTGCATGTATCTTTTCAAATTAGAGTTTTCTCTGGATATGTGCACAGAAGTAGGATTGCTGGGTCATTGGCAACTCTATTTTTAGTTTCTTAAGGAAATTCCATACTGTTCTCCATAGTGACTACCAATTTACATTTCCACCAACAGTGTAGGAGGGTTCCCTCTTCTCCACCCTCTCCAGCAGTTGTTATTTGTAGACTTTTTTTGATGGCCATTCTGAATGGTGTGAGGTGATCCCTTATGGTAGTTTTGATTTGCATTTCTCTAATAATTAGTGACTTGAGCATCTGTTCATGTGCCTGTTGTCTATTTAGGTCTTCTGCCCATTTTTTGATTGGGTTGTTTGTTCTTTTGATATTGTATGGACTGTTTGTATATTTTGGAAATTAAGCCCTTATTGGTCACATCGTTTGCAAACATCTTCTCCCATTCCATAGGTTGTCTTTTCATTTTCTTTATGGTTTCTTTTGCTGTGCAGAAGCTTATAAGTTTGATTAGGTCCCATTTGTTTATTTTTGCTTTTATTTCTTTTGCCTTGGGAGACTGACCTAAGAAAACATTGCTACAATTTATGTCAGAGAATGTTTTGCCTATGTTCTCTTCTAGGAGTTCTATGGTGTCATGTCTTGTATTTAAGTCTTTAGGCCATTTTTGAGTTTATTTTTGTGCATAGTGTGAGGGAATGTTCTAACTTCACTGATTTACATGCAGCTGTCCAGCTTTCCCAACACCACTTGCTGAAGAGACTGGCTTTCCTCCATTGTATGTTCTTGCCTCCTTTGTTGAAAATTAAATGACCGTAGGCATGTGGGTTTATTTCTTGGCCCTCTATTCTGTTCCATTTATCCTAGCCACAGCAGTCAGACAAGAAAAATAAATAAAAGGTATCCAAGCTGAAAGGGAAGAGGTAAAATTGTCATTATATGCAGATGACAGGATACTATATACAGAAAACCCTAAAGAGTCCACACATAAACTACTAGAACTGATAAACAAATTCAGCAAGGTAGCAGGATACAAGGTTAACAGAAATCTTTTGCATTTCTTTAGACTAACAATGAAATATCAGAATGAGAAAGTTAAAAATAATCCCTTTAAAATTGCATCCAAAAAAAACCACTTAGGAATAAACCTGATCAAGGAGGGGAAAGACTTATATGCTGAGAATTATAAAAGACTGATAAAGGAAACTGAAGATGGTTCAAAGAAATGAATAGATATCCCATGCTCTTGAACTGGAAGAATTAATATTGTTAAAATCATGGGTCCCCAACTCCCAGGCCACGGACCAGTATCGGTCCGTGGCCTGTTAGGAACCGGGCCGCACAGCAGGAGGTGAGTGGCGGGCAGCGAGCAAAGCATCTGTATTTACAGCCACTCCCCATCGCTTGCATTACTGCCTGAGCTCGGATTAGCAGCGGCATTAGATTCTCAAAGGAGCGCGAGCCCTACTGTGAGCTGCGCATGCAAGGGATCTAGGTTGCGTGCTCCTTATGAGAATCTAATGCCTGATGATGTGAGGTGGAGCTGAGGTGGTGATGCTAGTGCTGGGGAGCGGCTGCAGATACAGATTATCATCAGCAGAGAGGTTTGACTGCACAGAGACCATGATAAATCAATTGCTTGCAGACTCATATCAACACCCTATCAGTGAGTGGCAAGTGAAAACAAGCTCAGGGATCCCACTGATTGTGCATTATGGTAAGTTGTATAATTATTTCATTATATACTACAGTGTAATAATAATAGAAATAAAGTGCACAGTAAACATAATGCACTTGAATCATCCTGAAACCATCCCCTCCACCCTCCCACAACTCCCCCCCCCATGGAAAAATTGTCTTCCATAAAACGAGTCCCTGGTACCAAAAAGGTTGGGGACCTCTAGTTGAAATGACCATACTACTCAAAGCAGTCTACAGATTTAATGTGATCCCTATCAAACGACCATGAGATTTTTCACAGAACTAGAACAAATAATCCTAAAATTTATATGGAACCATGAAAGACCTAGAATTGCTAAAGCAATCCTGAAGAAAAAGAACACAGCTGGAGGCATAACCCCCTCAGACTTCTCTCTCTTTTTTTCTGTATGCTCTTATTTGGGGTTGTTTTGTTTTGCTTTTATTCCCTCGTTCCATTTTTTCACTCTACCGTTTGGAAGTTATTCTATGCTAATTCTTTTAAAAATACCCTATCTTCATTATAATGGATAGTTACTTAACAAAGTCCAAAGTTAATTAAGGTATTAATTCTTCATCAGAACATTAACTACCTTAGAATACTTTTCCTTATTAAACCACTTATAAGGCATCAAATAAATTCTGTGTTTTAGTTTCAACCTAATTTTCTGTTTCAAATTAACATTACAATTAATATTATATTAAATGTTTATTAATACTTATCTATAAATACTTCCAGTATTTTTGTTTCTCATTTTATCTTGCATTTCAGATTTTCTGTCTTGGATTTTTGTTTATATGCTTGTTTGTTCTTCTGAGTAAAACACACTCTTTGTAATTTTATTTGGTGTAGGACCTTTTGTGGTAACATCTCTGTGCTTATATATACAGAAATGTTTTTATGTCAGCTTGTTTCTTTAAAGAGAGCAGGTGGAAAGTTTCCCTCGATACCTTAATAATGCCTTTCTACTATATTCTTGCAGCTGATAGGTTAGCAAGCAGTCTAATTTTCATTGGTTAGTAGGTGATCTATCCTTCCCTTTGGCTTTTCTAAAGATCATGTCTTTTACTTTGGTGTTCTATTGAATTACTAGTATGAGTGTAAGTTTTTTTTCTTTTATTTTTCTTGCTAATGATTCATAGGACTTGCTGAATTTGAGGTTCCTGCTTTTCAAATATTCCAGACAATTATCACCTACTCTTTGGATTTTCCTATGCCACATTTTCTTGATGATTTAATGCTTCCTAATAAGTGTCTACTCTCTATCTCCATCCTTTTTCTTATCCTTCCACTTAAGAAAACTACCTATCTGCATTAAATTTTGACCAAAAACAATCACTTTTTTCTGTTATGTTTAACATATCCTTTTCTTAGCTAGGTTTGGATACATGTAGCATTAACATGCATTAAGTATCATCCTTGTGGATCTGTGCATATTGTATTTCATGTTTGTGTTTGTGTTTTGTGTGATTTAGTCTGAATTTGATTGACCAGCTGCACTCAAGCCTTGGTTAGGTTCAGGCCTCCTCCACCTGTTTTTATTCTGGAGTCTAGAAAGAAGTGACAATTATTTAGGATATGCTTTTCTTATGTGAAGCTGGATTCTGCACATATCTTTAAAACTTCTTTTGCATCACATCTGCTAACATTCATTAGCCAAGACAAGTCACGTAGACAAGGCGACATTAACGGGGCAAGGAAGGCAGGACACAGGGTTACTAAATGGAAACAATAATCCAGTTCATAACACTCGTCAGTCCTTCAACTGAATTTTTATTTTAATGTTTATATTTTTCACTGCTAGATACTGTATTTGGTTCTTTTTCATAACAACTTGATCATTCTTCATCGTTTCTTATTCCCTGCTAATATTTTCAAGCTTCTTTTTAATTTCTTCAAAGCTATTAAACAAATTAATGCTTTTACTTTGTATGTCATAATTTCCATATCTGAACTCTGTGTGAATGTTTTTCTGTTTTCTCTTGTTTCTGATCATTCTCAGTAATAATTTTTTTCTTTGTGCTGCTTTTTTCAAAAATGTTTTTTCTGTGAATGATTTCTTCTCCTTGGGATTTTTAGCTCCATTTAAGGCTGGGATTGAATTTAATTTCCTCTAGAGAAAATATACATTTGATACTGACTCTTGTCAGGAGGATTTTCACAGAATTAGTGTGAATTTGGACTGTAAACCCACAGGAGGGCTCATTTATGATTCCAGTTCTCTGGGGAGAATTTTTCTCTCCATCCTGTCTTTGATCACCTCAAGGCAGACAAATCTTACCATCCCCTTTTGCATGGCAGGGATAATTTCTTGTTCACCTCTACACACGGGACGTAGTCCTTTGTGGCCCCAGCTTTATGCAAAGATAGCCTATTAAACCTTTCATCTCCTTCAGTCCTGAGCTTCATCTCCTGTCCTACAAACCCTGTGCTGTCATCAAATGGTAGTTCCTGGTCCAGGAACTGCTTTCAGTTTAGCTTTGTTCCCTCTAATTCACTACATTTATGATTTATGCCAAGCTAAGTGAAGTATTGTGTGTGTATGTGTGTGTGTTTATATATTTATATATGTATACTTTTACATATGTATGCAAAAATCTGGCAATTTAGTGGTTTCAGTTGAGAGTACTGTATATTCTCCACAATAGAGGTATAGTCTCTCTTCCACAATCTAGCCTTGGCACCGATTTCTCAAATGTTAAACTTGCTTCTTCTCACAAAGATATACTAACTTTCTACCATTAGGAAGTGTGCACATGGGACTGGCTTCACTTAGGAAAGCTATGCCATTGCTTTTAACTTGAGATTTCTGTATTTGCCCATTTTGTCTGGGAATCGATTCAGTTTTATAATTATCATGTTATGATATAATGATCCTAGCATTCTCACCCACTCTCTAGGCTTCAATAAGAGTTCAGACTATTTTCTGCCTTTCTGTTGGCATATGAGTGCAGCCACCTCTCTGCATGGAGCACAGAAGAGCGGGAAGGCTGGACTCCATTCAATTCCTATCTGTGCTGCCTACCAGTCAAGCAGTACGCAATCACACATAGTGCTAAATATTGTGTTTTTATTAGCATAAAATTTATAAGTGTTGACCTTTGTCTAGTTTCCTGCCCCTCTCTCTCCCTCTCCCTCTCCTTCTCTCTCTCTCTCGTTCAGGCAAACTGTGAGGAAACTATAATTTAAAAAAAACTTTCTCCAACCCCTTTAAATAAGTGATAAACCAGACTGTGATGCATATCACAGGCAATCTGCTAAGATATTGCAAAGGCAAAAATAAAGTATAGCCTTTTATATAGCCAAGTAGGTACAACCCATTACATACATCTTCTCAAGGTA
Source organism: Eschrichtius robustus (assembly GCF_028021215.1). Lineage (NCBI taxonomy): Eukaryota > Metazoa > Chordata > Mammalia > Artiodactyla > Eschrichtiidae > Eschrichtius > Eschrichtius robustus. Next base: position 24,570,830 of record NC_090825.1, read on the forward strand.
AATAGTGATTAGTTCTCAAGTAAGAGGACTTGAAAACACCACATTTCATCCATACCACACACACAGTACATCTTAGATTCACCAGGTAATTGAAACCTAGGACAGTATGATTCAATGACTATATACATTTATACTTAGATTCCATGATGAATCACCTCCATCTGGTATATAAAAACTAAAATGTTTGGATGCAAGGAGGACCAGATTTCACTGTCTGTAACTATGTTTTTAACTAAATATAGCACAGCAGTTCCTTTTAACCTGGAATCACTGCTGTTCCCAAAAGAATTCCTCTCAATTTTCATAGATCTTCCAGATTTTTATTTTAGTGAAATAATATTTTTTTGTTTTTATTTAGATTATTCACTTAATTAAGAAAAATAAAATTTACCATAGAAAACTTAGAAATTACCCATTTATACATAGAAATAAATGAAATTACACTATATAAGATGGTTTAAGTTATTTTTTTCCATCAGCACAGCCCTGTGTTAATTAGAAAAAAATGTACATCAGTTTTTAATTACCCATAGAATATTGCTTGAAAGTAACAAGATTAATCCATACAATTTCCCATGGCATGCACATGCACGTATGTATATATATATAAACATGTATGCGCATGTATGTATATAAATATAAATTTTTGCCATTTTAAATAGTATCTGTGTGGCTGTACATTTTTGAGCTCTTTCAATTTTTTTGTTATAATCTAAACTCTAGCTCCTTCTCTACTTTCCCTTTCCCATCTCCTTTCTGTAAACAGTGTGAACAGTTCAATATGTCTCCTTCCAAATCCACCTTCATAGTTATAAAATTATATAAGTTTGGGGCTTATATAATTTTATTGTTATATGATTTTTATTACTATATAATTTATCATTATATAATTTTATTATTATTCATTTGTGATTTACCTTGATATAATACTGTATATACATTTCACTGCAACTTACTTACTCTTGTTATTTAAATCATCATGGAAGCCTCTCCCAGTCAGTAAATTCAGAAGAAACTCATTATTTTTAAAAAGGTATATTATTCCATGATACAATACAGCTCATTTTTTTCAGTCATCTCTCTATTGATGCACATTCACTTTGAATGGAGTTTTCTGATTCTCTAGATCATATTGCACTGCACAACTTGTACATATAGAGTTGTAAAGTTATGCCAGTACTTCCAAAGGATTGAATCCTAGACCTAGGATGTTTTTTCACCAAAGTTGAGCAGGAAGGTGAAGTGAAGATGAGTTCACATATTTTTAATTTTAAAAGATACTAACTAACTGCTAAGTCAAATGTAAAATGGATACGGCCACTGTCCTAGTTAGATTGGTCTGCTATAACAAATTACCATAGACCGGGTGGTTTAAACAGCAAACACATACCTCTCAGTTCTGGAGGCTGGGAAGTCGAAGATCAAGATGCTGGCAGACCTGGTGCCTGGGGAGAGCCTGCTTCCTGGTTTGCAGGAGGCTGCCTTCTTGTTGTATCCTCACAAGGTAGAGAGTAGACTAAGAAGTAAGTTCTTTCTCTTCTCATAAGGACACTAATCCCATCATGAGGGCTCCACTCTTACGACCTAATTAAGTTTCTAAGGGCCCACCTCCTAATACCATCAAACTGAGGATTAGGGTTTTCAACATATGAATTTTGGGTGACACAAACATTCAGTCCGTAGCAGCCACCAGTGTTTATGAGAGAATAAACATTGTTCAAGTTAAGATTTTAACTGTGTGTTGCCAAGCATTATTTTTCCCAGCCCTTTTACAAAATACTATTGTGTCCAGAGGACAACAGATGGGCATTATCTGAAACCTTGAGAGACAGACTGCAGAGCCTGTGGTACACAGTGGAATTTCAGGGATATTAAAGCCTTCAGCGACAACCCCCAACCAACACATATACTTTTCAGAGGGAGGGAGAGAATCAAATGTCTTCTGCCTTAACACAGACCTCAATGGTACAGTCTATATACTTAAGGGCGGGTGGTAGAGGGAAGGAGCCACAGAGAGAAATAGAGAGAGAAAGACGAAAAGTGTATACACTTCCATTTGCAATTCCACTCAGTGGACAGATACCTGTGGGAGCTCTTGAGATAGAAAAAATGATTCCTTTCCTTCATGACTCCTTTCACTCTCATTTCACCAATCTGAACATAGTCATATTGTGTAAAGGTATCTTATTTTTTTTTTTATAAAACTAGACTCCAAAATCCAAATACTTTATTTGATATTCAGTGGAGAAAATAATGATCCGTTCCTGCACTCAAGAAACAATAGGCTGGGGTTAGCAGATGCAAACCGCTATATATAGAATGGATAAACAGCAAGGTCCTACTGTATAGCACAGGGAACTGTATTCAATATCCCGTGATAAACCATAACGGAAAATAATTTGAAAATAATGTATATATTGATAAATATATATAACTGAATCACTTTGCTGTACAGCAGAGGTTAACACAACATTGTAAATCAACTGCACTTCAATTTAAAAAAAGAAAAAAAAGTATTAACTTAAAAAAAAAGAAATAATAGGCTGGGCTGGACTTATTATGACGGTATAAGTATTTCTTAAATATAGTATCAAATTAAGGGGTTTTTAAAGCTCATTTGGACTCAAACTGATTATTGACTTTTGGAAAGACTTTAGATAGCTTAGGTGTTTTCACCTTGGGAAATATCTTGATTAAAAAGTTGGCCTTTCATCTAAATACAACCTCTAGAGAAAGTAAAGAAGGGTGTGTGTTATCTGCTGAACATCACAGAAGATTATAACAGAAAGCTTTACAAAACTTAAAATTAAAAAAATCAGGTACATAAATTCTGAAATATAACTCACATTTCTATTCGGTAAGGGTAAAATAGCAATAGGGTGATGTATTTTTTTAAATGTGGAAACTAAATTATGTACATTGGCATAAAGCAATAGAAGTAATAGGTCACTTATACTCTCTCTAAATTGGTGTATTCTTTCTGAATGCTAACAAAAGGAAATTATTCTTGTTGATATCTATTTTTCTTCAGCTCTCCAAAATTGTTCTGTGGTCCATATGGTTCACATAAGGTCTTTTCCGTTAACTTTGATTCTTTCAAAAGTGTATCAAAATATAAATCTGCAGTCATTTTTAATACAAAATTTCCAATGTGCCACTTAATGAGTCTAGGATTTCACTGATTCCTTCATTTATTCCTAAATTGATTCATTCATTTAACTTATACATTTTCATCCCTTACTATATGTTGGGGCCTCTTCTAGGAGCATGGGACACGTCAGTAAACACAATAGATTATTCCTGCCTTCTGGAGTACAATATAGGTAGGTACTAAGTAAATAACTTACATGTTATGATAACTAATGTTAATGCTGTGGTAAAAATAAATTCATATTTCCAAGTAAGGTGACTTGGGAGGGTCAGGCTTGGTGGAAGATGGAAAAGGTACAGGGACCAATTTTAAATAGGGCTAATATAGACTTTTTTGGTGAGACTGATATTTGAGCAAAGACTTAAATGAAGTAAAAGATTTTGCTTGACAGATAATATGGAGGAAAACATTTCAGGGAGAAAGGTAACCAGTGCAAAGATGCCAAATTTGGAGTGCATGTTTGAGAAACAAGGATAATATTGGTTATAGTAATGTGGAAGAACTAATTGTATTACCAATAGTAAGTTATCCAGCTATATACGGCATCAGTACAGTGGCAAAGAGAGCTAAAATTTCAATTCAAAAACATGCATGCTATTTGAATTTTGGGCAAATATAATGAAAGAAAATTTAAAATAGTTAATTTCATGACTAATATCAAAGGATGTGACAGTCTTCAAATATTTGATGATTAGAATATAATATGGTATAGTTTTGAAAATAGGAGTTGAGTTTGAAAATGAATCACTCAAAAGATGTCTATTTTTAAAAGAAAATTCTTTGCAAAGAAAGATCCAAATATCAAGATATCATAACAGGGATCAATAATTACTCAGATTATCCAATGTCTTGGTCAATACAGAACGCTGTAACACACTTACCATAGACAGGGTGGCTTAAACAACCAACACTTATTTCGAACAGTTCTGGAGGCAGGAAATCCAAGATCAGGGTGCCGGTATGGTTGGGTTACCACTGTGGTGAGAACCCTCAACCGGGTTGCAGACAGCTCACTTCTTACATCCTCACATGGTGGAAAGACTGAGAGAGCTCCCTGGGGTCTCTTTTATAAAGACACTAATCCCACTTATGAGAGTTTCACCCTCATGACTAATCTTCTCCCAAAGGCCCCGCTTCCTAATACCATTACCTTTGAGGATCAGGATTTCAAGATAGGAGTTTTGGTGGGGTACAAAGATTCATTTCAGAACACCATAACTGTGTCCATAAATTGAAGTAATGTCTCTCACTGTGATATGATACCCAGAAAGTCCATCTTAAACGTTTCTTGGTTTCCAACTGATACTGAAGATGATGTGTATAATTTAAACAGTTTTAAAAAAACCCCAACTTCAGTATAGTCGCCATTATTTGAAGAAAAATGTGTTGTCAGGCCTATGATAGCATTGCTATCATGTGTGAAAGCTTTAATGGAACTGCAGAAATATTTAATGAGAAAGTGACAAGAACTTTACACATATTTAAAAGAATATATTTGGCTTAAGAGGATTTGAAATGTGAAATATTAAATGATTTCCAGACACTTTTGATTCTGCCAATTATTGGTATGATGCTACTCATGCATATGCAATGATAATAGATTGACAAATTTTCAAAAGTTCTTAATAAGAAAAAAAGTTTAATAAGGTGGAATTTATATATTCTGTCAAGAGACATTTTTCTAGCTAGAAGCAAAGAATTTCTGTAGAGAAGTGAAAAATTTAAGTTCCACTGATTAAGTTTACAAACACTTATGCCAGTGGTTAGCTAATATCTATTTTGAATCTAAAGTGATATTTTGAATAGTTTTACTTGCATCAATTATATATAAAATGTATTTATTACTTTTATTCATATTAAGAAATTTTAAAAATCTTGATTAATATCTAAAACAAACACAAATAACTTGTTTTTACACTCACTCTAGAATAATCATAAATGTTTGAAAGTTGAAAAATATTTTATAAAAGGAAGAAAAGTGGGAGCCAGGAAGAGGCTACAAAAGGAGTTCTTAACAATCCAATAATTCCCATAGTGCATATTCCTAACATTTTTCAAAATAACAGCAAAATGTTAATAATGATTTCTAAAAATTGAAAACAATAAATCATATTTAAATTTATGCTTTTATAAACATGTTGCAGCAAAAAATTCACAACCTTTATTTAGAGTAACTAATTAAATTAAGCAAGAATCATCTATTCACAAGAAAGACACAGATTTGAAATCAATATATTTTCAGAGCTCCCAATTTTACATGAACAAGTCAAAGCTCTACATCTACGTTGATTATGACACTAAAAATGTTCTTTGGAATTTTTTTCTAACATGTTCTTCCCTGTATTGCTCCTTGTATCTCAGAGGTACTAAATGCAGCTTTGTCTTGACCAAAGACCACATATAGCAATAAAAAAAAAAAAAAAGTCTCCTTTTATTTTTGGTTTTTTGCAATGAATTTTCACAGCAAGTGGTAAGGGAGTTATTGGCCTGGCCTTGGGGTCTATGCAATTGTTGTCCATACGTCTAACACCTTTGAAGATAAAAATATGGCACAGATGGAAGATAAAAATGCTTTATTAATTACATCTGCACTATAACATTTTATTCTTTGCCTGGAAAGTAATTACATTTTACATTTTTAAATGTTTTGCTCTGACCACCAACATATATGCTATTGACATCATTTGTATTAATTGTAATTATTTTTCATTAGACCATTATTTATAATGGTTTAATGGAAACTGGGTTCCTAATTTTGAAATATCCCTGCATTTCATAAATAACCCATTTGAATCTATTATATTGGGAAAATATTTTTTAAATCTTAATTATAGATAGTGTTGATGAGTGTATGGGGGAAAAACTGCATTAGATGTACATTCTCATAAAGTATTGGTGATACAATACGTTTGGTAACACCTTAATTTTTTAAAAAGGAAAAAGCAATTCTGTCACCAAAAAAAGGGGGGGGGGAGGAAAGCCATTAAGCTTATATTCTCCCTTACACCTTAACTTTTCATTTGTTTGTGGAGAAAGATAATTTATTACAGTGATGTGTAAGACTAAACTAAACTTGCAGTCCATCATTTATTCATTCCTTCAGTGACGATTTATGGATAAACTATGGCATTACAAAACTTTCACCAGAAAGTGTTAGGAAGGATAAGTTGCTCAGAGAATTGAATGTCTAGAGTAGTTTATCATTCATTGTTACTGGCCTGAAATTTGACTTAAAAATTGTATTTTTGTTGTTTCTGTAGTTCAGTGGAAGGATTCTAGATTGTCCCCCACAATCTCCTCTCCAAGTTTTCATTTCTTTTTGTATCCTCTCCCCTTGAGTGTGGGCAGGACCTGTGACTTGCCTCTTATTAACAGAACACAGCAGCGATAAGATGTTAGTCCCATGATTGTGTTACACTATATAAAATGGTATCTTGCTAGTAGGCTTACTCTAAAACCTCTCCTTGCTGGACTGATGAAGTCAAGGGCCATGATGGGGAAGTTCAGATGGCAAAAAAATGCTAGTAGCCTCTAGCAATGGAAGGCTGCCATTAGGAGCTGAGTGGCTTTTAGGCACCAGCCAACGAGAAGCCAGGGCCTCAGTCCTATAGAAGCAAGGAATTGAATTCTGCCAAGAACCTGAGTAAGAAGGAAGCAGATTCGTCACTGTTTAAGTCTCCCCACCAGAGCCCTGACCTGGCAAAAACCTTGATAGCAGCCTTACATAGGACCAAGGTAAGCCATGCCAAGACTCTTAGATTACAGAAACTGTGAGATAATTACTGTGTTATTTTATGCCACTGAGTTTGTGGTAATTTGTTACACAGCATGAGATAACTAATACATGTAGTTTCTTAGGTTTTTTTTTTTCTATGCATGTATTACTGAGCTAACTGATGTTAAATTTTAAAAATGAATCTGTAAAATATTTTACATAATATTTTGAGGACAGAACAATCTCTCCTCTATATGATATTCTATTCTTTCTGATACATTTTTTAGAGCTATGTGTTGACTTTAAAAAGATTATTGAAAATGTTAGTAGTAAATATATTTTCTTGAAATCTAAGAGAGCTGGCTGCATTGACAATTGGAATGAAGTTGATTTAAGTAAGATTTGAGAGATTCTCAAAAGCCTCTAAAATTATATTGATTAATAATTAAAATTTTCTTCAGTTTTATAATTAAGCTTGACATTTAGAAAGGTTTATCATAAGTGGTACCCTTGAGTACATATGAATTTAAATATATGTAACCATTTAATTTACATTATGTATGTTCTAGCTTCTTTTGCCTTCTTCTCTCCCCAATAATTTCCAAAATTAGAAATCTGGATTCCTAAATTATAATAAATGTCTTATCTTTATTTAATAATGCTTCATATCTCATTATCACCTAATTTTTAAAGCCAGAATGTTTTATGAATCTAATGCTTTGCTATTTTCATTAATACAAACTTCAATTTAGCAATATTTTATGAATGGATACTAGTATTTATCTGATATACACACGGCCAAATTTCTGAACTGATTAATCAATTTCCAGTAAATGTATACAAACTATTAAATATATAAATATTTAATAATCATATAACTGAGCATACAAACATATAGTAAGATATATTTCTGTAACATTTCTATAGATTTCATAAAATACTTTTAAGTCAGCAAAATATTAAGGCCTTTGTGAGATAAATTTATTTATCGTAATTTTACTTCAACTATGTGGAAACTCAGGTGAAGTAGGAGAAGGAAAAGAAAAAATATCTAGTAAGCATCTGTTAGCGGCTAGGTACAGTGCCGTACACTATACACCCTGAATAAACAGAAAAGTGGAGAGAGTTGTCCAAGTCACATGAATAGTAAGGGGTTAATTAATTCTAAGCATCTCAAATGTGTGTTTTTGCCATCCCTTCCTTGAACAGTTCTGACCATCCTGCCTCATGCTATTCACCCCTCTGTGATCTACTGACCCATAGAACCCATCAATACTGTAATTAGCTGGCATGTATAAATTATCTATTACATGTACTAGGGAATGCTGAAAAAGTAGAAAGCCATGAGGCATACTCATGTTCTTCTAGAAACATAGGAGTAATCTGGAGAGAAGAAGACATGCTTAAATAAATTAATGAGCCTTTCAGCTTTTCTCCAAGTCTAGATTTACATTACAGCCTTCTGCCACACCATGGTACAAATCGTTTCTTTCACACTGTACAAAATGTGTTCCATCTTTCTGAACAATTCTGGACAGTATTATGGCTAAGGAGTAAAACCTTAAATATCATTCTAGATCAGCTTTCTCAAGAAGATTAAACCAGAAAGGCATTCAGAACATTTACGTAAAAAAGAAATATGTAATCACCAACAAATTCCATTTAATTAATTTTTTTATATTAATAGATGCGGATTATGGGAGTGTGCATGGGGAAGGACTGAATTCTAGAACGTATAATTAAGGTTAGTAGCATGATTTTCAGTCAAGAATACAAAGGAAAGAGAGAGAAATCTGAATTTATTGGGGGGCTAGAAATGCAAAAATAAATTCAGTTAAAAATGTACTGAGTATTTAAATATATTATTGTTTAGATAATATAAGAGGTATTATGGAATAGGCTAAGTAGCCACCCTAGAGATCTGGGAAAAGTTTAAGAAGTACTTGAGTACTCAGGCCTTAAAGATACATAAGATTTATTCAGGCAAATTAGGTGGGAAGCAGGTGTCTGATAGAATGTCAATAAGGAAAGCGCACAGAGAAGGGAAAGCACTTCTTGTATATGGGGAACTCTGAGAAATTTCATTATCAGAGTACACATTTCTAGAGGGAATAAAAAAGTTATGATGTTGAAGAGACAGAGGGCTTAACCATGGAAAACATATATTTGGTTTGCTTAATTCTATAAAAATATACAGAATCATTGAGAGTATTTAAATAAAGGATTGACTTAGTCAAATTTGTCTTTCATAATTATTATTCTAAGTGTTGAATGTGAAGCATATTAAACACAGGCAAAACTAGATAATAAGAATATTAGCTACTATTCACATACATTATTTTACTTAATTATCATAAAAATCTTTCCTTTTTCTGTTATTATTAACTCCGTTTTACAAATCAAAGAATGTAGGCCATCAAATTTTCCAGTCATTAGCACAGGCAGGATTCATATCCAGGTATATTCTCTAAACCCTCTGCTAGCCTCTCCCCATGAAGTCAGGAAACATGTAGGAAATTATTGTAATACCCTGGAGAAATGATAACAACCTGAATGTGGGCAAAAATACTATGGATGGAAACAGAGGGACACAACTGAGAAATACTGAGGCGTTAAAAGGCTAATAGGAATGAGGAGATTCTGGGATGATTCTAGTTAATGGGGGAAATCACTGGGAGATGCTAAGTAATGACATTAATGGAAATGAGAAACAAGGGGAGAGGAGGAGATGGAGTGGGAGTGCTGAGTCATGCTGTGGTCATTTTGAAGCTTATCATAACACCAAGGAGATGTATGCAGGAGGCTGTAGAACATGAAAAGCATGCTCCATTATAAAAAACAAATAACAAACCAACAAGCCCCCAAAACATAAACCTTTCAGTGTATCTTTATCTTGTAATTTAATATTCCCTGAACTTCCTGGCATCAAGCTGGGTCTGTGGAATCTAAAGGTAAAATTATCTTTACTCTTCATTGTCACTTTAAGAACATTTTTCTGCTATTCCCTTGGGGCACCCAGAGTCCTGTTATCCCACCACAATCCATTCATAGAGACTTTAATATATGGCTCATGACTTCCCCACAACCCAGCCTTCCCAGGTCTCCTTCATCTTAGATGATTTCACTTTCCATTTAAATTTAATTATTTAAAAATTGAATAAATTTAAAATTTATTTAAATGTTAATTACTGATAAGCTAAAATCGGTCAGGAATTGTTTTTCTAGAAGTTTGGAATAAAGCAGTCATGAAGATAGAAGGTTAGACTTTGTCCTAAGGGTAACTGGTGGCAATTAAAGGCCTTTGAAGAGAAGTTACTTGAACACTTGATCAGACCTGTGTTTAAATACAGTCACTCCTCCTGAGTTGTAGAGGGTAGATGAGAGGAAGCTGTAGGAGGAAAGAAAGAGAGTTCTAGGAAAGGCTGAATGGATTGGTGATCTCTGGGTATGGAGAAAATCACCCTGCTAGGAGGAATCATTGAGGAAAGGGGCCCTAGACTATTGTCTTCTTTTTGTTTTGGTATTAATAGAAAACCTACTCATTTTCTCAATTTAGAAAAATTCTCTATTTACTCCTTATCACACAAGATGGTACCAATAGATTGTACCATCTCCTACTTAACAGAGATACATCAAAAATAAACATGATGTAAGTTCTGTAGATTAGCAGCACAAAGAAACACTACTAGTAGCTGTCTAGTCAAGTAAGTTATCCTTGCTTGATAACCTGCACCACCCAAACTCATGCCCTCAGATGAACACTCAATGACTTTAATAAAACAAAGTGGAATTTCGGCAGGGGGAGGGGGAGGGGATTTTTCTCTACCCTTCTAAGTTCTTCTGGCTGGTCTAAGAATTAAATTGACGTGAGACAGATTAACAGGAAAAAAAAATCAAACAAAAGTTTAATAACATGTGTACATGGGAGAGATCCATGTATACATGGCTGAAACACTCATCTTAAATACCATCTTCAACAAAAGAGGGTATCGGGGGTAGTGGTATGGAACTTCAAAGGGGAGAAAGGCAATTCACAGAGAGATGGAAAAGCAAATGTTTGCTGGGCCTTGCAGAGACAATGGGACACGTAGTGGACTCTGAACTCTAGGCCCTGCCCATTTCCCCCACCACACCAGCCCATATTCTTTACAGATACCTCTGGTAATAGTTCTAGTCCTGCAACAGGCCCTTTATCTGAATTCTTTTAGGTAGTTAAGAGGAAAGTAACAAGAACAACTTCCTGAGTCTTCTATTTCTTAAAAATAATCAGACCAAATGAATCCTCACGCCAAAGAGACACACACATTTCAGGGTGGCAAGTTTTGTTCCCCTACAGAATCATGGAGAATTCCAGTGCAAGAGAGAAGATAAGAACAAAGACCCGTAGTATGCAACGTGTAAGAAAACAGTAATAATATTTTTCTTTTTACAAAGCCAAGTAGTTCTAAAAGAGTTATAAACAGTGCCACATAGCAGTTGCAGCTTGCAAATTAAAGAACAGCTTCTAAAATATGTACGTACTTTACAAATGCCTACTGGTTATAAATCAGTGTCTTCAGAAACACCTATGTTCCTGGTGCGTGATCACAGTCAGAAGGATCCTGCTGTATCTGTGCTTATTTATCATCACACACATCCACACACACAGAGCATTCTATGTGGTACAGAGAAATTGGGATTTTAAATCCTATGACTTGAATTCAAGAATTCTTTCTTCCATTTCCCAAGTTTGAGAATTCAGACAACTTATTGAACTAACTTAATTCCTTGGAGAGGGCTAACTTTAACAACAAATAGAAACAAAAAAAATGTGTAACTCAAGCACAGTAGAGCTTTAATTATTACTTATGAGGAGTGAGTGAACATTTACAGGATTAAGCCTCCTCCATGCAGTCATTCAGATAGCCAGGCAGACCAAAGTGCTGCTGTCATTTTCTAAATATGGCTTCCTTGATTTCCTAATCTCTATGCCATCCAGAAGGAAAAAAAAATCACAGAAAAAGCCTTGTGGGATACTTATGTAAATCAGGACTGTAAATGGCACACATCACCTCTACAGCTGTATGTAAATTCCATTGATCCAATTTAGTCATGTGGACACAATGAACTTTACAGGAAACTAAGAAAATTAGAAAACCAAACAAAACAAACAATCAAACAAAACTTGAATTTTAGTTAATGGCTACTAGTCTCTGCCACACTACCCAGATTCATTTTTCTCACATGCAAATTTGGGAAATTAAATCCCCATGGGAATGCTATAAGCATTAAACTCAGTTAATCTACCTAAGAGTTTGGTATTTTGTAGGCGCCAAATTGTAGTTATTTTGTTGTTGGTGTGTTCTCAAATATATAAACAAAGAAGCACCATATTTTGAGGGCTGTCCCCAATTTTCTCTCCACTTCTATATCATAGAAGCTGCAAAAACAGGTTTGCAATTGCTACAAACATTTCTTCTGACAAAAATGACACAAATGCCTACAAAATTGTGGTTGTAATTATGCACAACCCTCAGATTGTTTTCTAAGCATATTCTTACTTTTCTTACAATAGAAGTGCTTTGGGGAAAGATACATGAATTGGGGCTTGGTTTAAGTAGTCTCTACACTAGAACATCTTACTTAGAATAACAAGGGAAGAGGAGTTTGTGGATAGAATAAACTCATTCTTCCAAATTTCAGGAGAAATAGGGGTTATGTGTCACATTAATTTTATCTTTATGAGGATCTTAAGTTTTCAGACTCATTCCTTTTGGTCCCAAAGAATCTCATCATCTTGTTGGCCACTTGGATATTTTACACTTACAAAGAAGCATCTCCACATGGATAACTGATAACTAGTCATATGTGATACAGCCCAAGCCAATGAAAATTAGGTTTACTATTCCATGAGTTTGGTAGACTTGACCAAAGTATATCCTCTAAATCATAACAGTTAGGGTTATTGCCTAATAATTACTCTAAAGTATAGTAGCACCAATGTAATCATTTACTTATTTATGAAAAATGATCATTAATAAAGATTTATAATAAAATATGGCAAAAACTTCTCTAAAGATTAAGAAGTACAGGATTCAGCAGCTAAAACAAAATTTCTCTGCAGAATTCATAGAACCTCTAAAAATAAACCTTAATTTTTGAACAAATAGAATTCTGTAATCATTAGGTAATAATACATTTTAGGAAGGAAAACACTAGGGCTATTTTGCTTCCCTTTATTTTATCATCAGATTTATGTTTTATGAGAAAGTAGTATTAAGATCTGAAGCGGACATAAAATTTGGTAAGCCAATTTTGACAGGATAATCCAAGTTTTTATACAGTGAGATATATTGAACACACATTTGAAATTGCTTTGGCTCGTAATTTGTTCAGACAGTTGTATCACTGAACACTTTCAGGTATCTAATATCCAAAATTAAATCAGAGACCATTGAGCAAATAGATTTAAGTCAGAATTTGGTGAAAACCAAGTGAATGCATCGTTTCATAAAAAAATCATAAGTTAGACAAAAATGTATTTTTATAATTTCCTTGGAAATGACATTTCATTTCAAACTGTTGAATGCACTCCCATACCTCAATTCAAACCTTACATACAAATAATAATCATTGTATTCATCAGTTTTGGTCAGGAAAATAGAAAGGAATCTAGATATTCCAGCCAAGCAACTTTTAATACATAGAGTTAGATGTGAATAAAACTGCTGGAAGGGTTGGAAGAATGAGGACAAGGAATGGCTTCTGCTAGATACCTAGGAGTCAAGGTGTAGCATTAAACCCAAGTTACTGCTGGTGATGATCACAGCTCCCTCTAAACTGAAGGAGAGTTTTAGGTAAAACACCCTGAAGCCCCAGAAGATTTTCCTGTCAGCTGAATCCCAACACTACCAAAGTGCAATATTATGGTTACTGCTTTCCTTGCACCTTTCCAAAAAAATTACTTTTGCATAATGTGACTCAGAAACCCTGTAGTATTAGATAAGTATACAACCACGCTTTTATTCTTTAAAAAATGTTTACTCCATCTGAGAATTTGCCCACAAATGCTAGGCTACACTGATATTTCCTCTTCCGAACAACAGCAAATTTTCCACATATAACATATTTAATAATCAGTTCCCTCCCAAATATTTATAATGCATTCTTTTTGAGATATAAAGTTATTTTTTTTAATTTTATAATTGGATATATTTCTGATCTGTTTTTTCAGGTCCATTATTAAATCTCTTTAAGAGGTGTTTCATCTCCATTTCTCCTGTTTTATTTTTCATGGAGAGACATTTTTAAATATTCATTTGAACTATAATAAATGTGTGCTAATTTTAATAGCTTCTCAGTTGTTTCTCTTTATTTATATAGAGAAAATTGTGTATATTCTTTTACAATGGCCATATCTCAGTTTAACATCTTATTGTATTTTCTAGAACTTTACATAATTGCTATATTGAATATAAAATTACTCAAGGAGCATAATTTACATTAGAAGTACAAATGTTTGGTTTAAAAACACTTAAAATATTTCATTTTACTTCTGTCTATACTAAGGAAAAATAAAATGTGTACTACAATTCAGTAGAAATTGTGTTTATTTTCTTTAATATTTTATAATTTATGGTTAAAAATACATTTTAATTTAAATTATCAAAAAAGTCTCTCAGATAAATTTTTTTTGAGAGACTCAACTCAATAACAAAAAACAAACAACCCAATCGAAAAATGGGCAGAAGACCTCAATAGACCTTTCTCCAAAGAAGATATACAGATGGCCAACAGGCACATGAAAAGATGCTCATGTTGGCTAATTATTAGAGAAATGCAAATCAAAACTACAATGAAGTACCACCTCACACCAGTCAGAATGGCCATGATTAAAAAGTCTACAAGTAATAAGTGCTGGGCAGGGTGTGGAGAAAACAGTGAACCCTCCTACACTGTTGGTGGGAATGTAAATTGGTGCAGCCACTATGGAGAACAGTATGAAGTTTCCTTAAAAAACTGAAAATAGAGTTGCCATATGACCCAGCAATCCCACTCCTGGGCATATACCCAGACAAAACTATAATTTGAGAAGACACATGACCCCAATGTTCATAGCAGCACTATTTACAATAGCCAAGACTCAGAGGCAACCTAAGTGTCTATCCACAGATGAATGGATAGAAAAGATGTGGTATATATATACAACAGAATATTACTCAGCCATAAAAAAGCATGAAATAATGCCATTTGCAGCAACATGGATGGACCTAGAGATTATCATACTAAGGGAAGTAAGTCAGAAAAAGAAGGACAAATACCATATGATACCACTTACATGTGGAATCGAAAATATGACACAAATGAACATATGCATGAAACAGAAACAGACTCACGGAGAGCAGACTTGTGGTTGTCTGGGGTGGGGGGTAGGGGAGGGAAGGATTGGGAGTTTGAGATTAGAAGATGCAAACTAGTATATACAGGATGATAGGATGGATAAACAACAAGGTCCTACTGTATAGCACAGGGAACTACATTCAATATCCTGTGATAAACCATAATGGAAAAGAATATGAAGAAGAATATAAATATGTATAACTAAGTCACTTTGCTGTATGGCAGAAATTAACACAACATTGTAAATCAAATATACTTCAATAAAACTTTTTAAAAAGTCTCTCAGTACAGAAAGTGATGTAATATAAAGAAGTCCATTTTAAAATGCAATATTAATTAATTATCAAGAGTTAAACAACTATTTTAGTCTTTATATGTTGGGATAATTCCCAAGAATACTATAGACATGCTGATTTAAAAAACAAACAAAAACATGGAGAAAAAATATACTGTTGTAGTCACCATCTCCATATTTCTATGTTTTAAATAATTAAATTTACTGTTCTGTAACATGATGTCTGGCTACTAAATGAATTCTTGAATATTGATGGGGGGTTTGGACATCTTTGGTTTTGATGCTATAATAACAGAAAAAGATACAGTAACATTAAAATTATACAACCTTGAAGAATAATACCTTTAATTCATTTGCATAAGACTTTGACAGTTAATGTAATTTATAATTTAAAGACAGACTTTCATCATTTCATTAAATATAAAAGTGACATAAATAAGTTAATGCTATTAAATGCAGTGCTCTCATTTATAATATATAAACCTCAAAGTGTATGTAACTTTATTAAATTATACATTTGTCATTTACTTAAATTATTATTTTATTGTTAGTTTAATTTTCCTTGAACTTTTGGTAAGTATGGGCTCCATATAGTCCTAGAAAGAATGGAAAACATGGCATTAAAAATGTCTACTCTGAATCCACTTAATAATTAATTTGTTTATTTAACTTTTAAGTTTTCTACCTTGAAATAATTATAGACTCATTGGAATTGGAAACATAGTCCAGAGCAATACTGTGTACTCTTCACCCAACTTCCCACAACGATAACACATTACTGTAGGTACAGTATCAAAACCAGTAACTTGACATTGGCTAACTGAAATAATCTAGAGGTCTTATCTGAGGTTCACCAATTTTTACATGCACTCATGTGTATGTGTGTATAGTTTTATGCAATTTTACCACATTTATCATTTATAGATTAATGCAACCACCTCCTCAATCAAGATAGAAAACTCTTCCATCATTACAAAGGAAATATCTACTCTGACCATGACTTAAGTCCCTGGCAACCATTAATCTGTTCTTGATCTCTACAGTTTACTCATTTTGAGAATGTTACATAAATGGAATCCAGCAATATGTAAACTTTTGAGGTTTTAAAAAATTAACATTTATTTTTCATTTAGTATAATGCCTGGCTGACCACCTGAATGCAACTTCATGAGGGGCCCTGAGCCAGAACCATCCAGCTAGCTGCCCCCAGCTTCATGATCCACAGGGATTATGATGTAATAAATGTTTATAGTTTTAAGTTGCAAAATTGGTGAATCATTTGTTATGGGGCAACAGATAACTGGTACATAGCTAATATGCAGTTAATACAGTTTTTTTATATCACAAGTGGAATGCCCCAGAGCAAAACCATAATATGGGGGGGGGGGGGATGGCTTTGGAAACAGCAGTGGAGAGGCTGAAAAGGCTGCAAGGATTCTGAGGAAAGATGTAGTGGAAACTTTAGCTGTGAACACACCACTCATGGAATTTGGACTTTGATGAGGTTCTGGTGAAGGCTTAACAGAAAGTGAGAAAAATCTTGTCAGAAACTATAGGAAAACAGAGCCATGTTAGCAAGTGGCCTAACATTCAGCAACCTGAATGTTGCTGAATTTCCATAGTAACATGGAAGGTAGAAAATGCACCTAAAGGACCAGGCAATCTAGCTAAGATTTCCAAGCACAGGACTGGAAAGGCTACCTTTGTTTCTTCTTGCTGCTTATAGTAAAATATAAGAGGGGAGTGATAAACTAAATGAATGACTGTTAAACTAAAAGGAGCTGGGACTTACAGGAATTGAAGATTCTCAGGCTCTCCAAACGGCAAATCAGGCTAAAATTTAGAAATGTTTTCCAATCTAATATCATGTCCAGGACACTCAAAGAAAAGCATGATTTAAAGATGAAGCTGAGAATTTGACTATAAAATCTTTTAAGACCTCAGAGATATCAAAAGTGCTGCCTCCAAGCACTGTTAAGTCAGACGGAAGGCTCTCTACAGGAGTTAAGGGTGCCCTGAAAGATTTTCTCAACAATTGAAAGTGAAATTGGTATAACATTACTTTAAATAGTCAATGAAAGAGCAGCAGGAAAACCTTTTGACTGGCCTCAATCTCTCCTGGTAACCTAAAATATCCATCTTTTTGTATAATTTCAGTAAAAAACGTAATAAAGCCCTACACACAGCTATGAATGAGAAATCTAGACTCCAACTAGCTCTTAGTGCATTTTCAATGAACACACTGGACTCTCGCCAGGTTTATTTTAATAGCCACCAGGTTGGCTCCCTCCTTCTTTCCTCTCCTATCTCTCCGACCCCAATTCTATGCATAGCAGTTTTGCCCTTATGTTCTTTTAAAAAATTATTTAGGTCATGTTCTCCTCACTCAAAATCCTGTAATCCTCTCCATTTCACTCAGATTAAAAGCCAAATTTCCAAGAAGGGCCTAAAATATCAGCATAATCTGGCCATGCTGCCTTCTGATATCATCTCCTATTATTATTTTCTACTCAAAGGAGAGTATGTCCAACTGGAAATTTAGTAGAAACATTAAAGAAAGATAAGAAAAATAGCCAGGATAATGAAACAAAATAATGATAGAAGTAAAAGGATCAGGGAGAATATATTTGAAAGGAAGGACAGGTAAAGGAGATTCAAAAACACTTAGTATATGTACCTCCTATTGAGTAGTCCCACTTCTCATAAGCCTCAATCCATTCATAAACACATATATTGAACTTTCTTTACGATTCTAGTGATTATTTCTTAAATATAAATGAACAACCAAGGATATCCAGATACTTGAGAAAAGACTCTATCAGGAAGGAAAGATAACAAAATCATAAAAATAACAAAAGGAGCATAGGACAAACAGAGCTCAGAAGAAAACTTAAGAAAAAAATTATATTTTAAGATCATTAAGAGAAGATATCATGTTTAAAAATCAAGTACAACAGCCTATGTAAAATGAAAAATAAATATGCAATAAAAAGCTCTTACATATTCAAATAGGCTGTTTCAAATTAAAAGAAAAGTAATCGAAGCATTAAATGATTTTAAAAATCCATTCAAATGACAGAGATGGAAAATGAGAAAAAAAGATAGAAAATTAGAAATTATGACCAGGAGATGCAACATCTGAGGAGAAATGTGAGAAAGATAACTTAATACAAGTAAAAATGGATGATGAGGAATTACAAAAATAAAATGTGGAAGAAAATTTCCACAAATATGAAATAAGTCTCTAAATTCAAAGGGTCAACCTAGTATACAGCATAACTTTAAAAAATGACCTCCATCAAAGAATATCCTAATGAAAGATGAGAACATAAGTGACAGCTTAAAAAACCTTGAAAGTGTCAGAGAACACAAATTACATGCCAAGAAATAGAAACCTGAAGAGCATCGATTTGCCTAATAGGAACTCTAAATATATTTAAGGATGTGAAGAAATGCCTTGAGAATTCTGAAGGAAAAGTAAGTGCAACACTGAAAGAATCAAAATGTCAATTTACTTGAATCATTCTTAGGATACTATTGGATAATTAGCTTAAATAACATATGTAAACAAGAATAATCTAAGAACTCATAAGACATGGGAGTCAGAAAGTGAAATCTAAACTAGCATAGAAAGAAAGAGAGTCCTAGGACAACAGCTGTGGAGCAGACTATGAGAACATTCCAGAGTGAAGAAGGAGGCAGAAATAATTCTCAGAAAAAATATAAACTTGTAATTTATTTCATTTGTTTGGAATTTTGGAAAACATATTGACAAGTATTTGAAACATTTAAGAAAGTATACTTACATATATACATATCTACGTCTATATATATACAAACACATAATCCTAATTTTTGCAAACTAGGTAAATGATAAATCATGTATCTTTTAATTATAGGGATTGAAGGGATATTGGGAGAGAGTTGGAAGACAGCTGAGGTTTGTGAGCAAAATTTTTAAACACAAGATAAGAAGTCAAAAGATGATGACTTTTAAAATTCCAAGTAACAGCAGCGTATAAATAAATATCTAGCTATCTGTCTATCTATCTATCAAGACATATCAGAGTGTAACTAAAAACACTGAAAATAGTGTCCTCTAGAAATAATTCAAAAATTAAAACTGGTAAAAAAGAATTTTCAATTTATAGACTTTTTGGTATTTTTTGATAGTTTAGATGCTTACATGTTTTAACCTAGTAAAAAATTTAGTTTGAAAAAAATAATAAACAATGTAGCAACACAGTCTCTTCAACAAATGGTGCTGCAACAACTGGATATCCACATGCAAAAAAATGAATCTAGACACAGACCTTACACCCTTCACAAAAATTAACTCAAAAAGGCTCATAGGCTGAAATGTAAAATGAAAAATTACAAAACCCTTAGAAGATAACGCAGAAGAAAACCTAGATGACCTTGGGTATGGCAATGACTTTTTAGATACAACATCAAAGGCAGGATCCATGAAAGAAAAAAATGATAGGTTGGACTTCACTAAAAACTTCTGATCTATAAAAGACAATGTCAATAGGGCAGAGTCAAGATGGCATACTAGGAGGACGCAGAATTTGCATCTCCTCACAACTAGGGCACCTACCAGGCACCGGTGGGGGACCGCAGACACTGAAGGGGATGGGAGGAACCAACAGTGACCAGCTTGTGGGATCTTGGCTCCCAGGCCAGAGGTCAGGCCCGAGCTCCTGTGGTGGGAGCTCCGAGTCCAAACTGCTGGACTAACAGAGAACCTCAGACGCCAGGGAATATCAATCGGAGTAAGGTCTCCCGGAGTTCCTCATCTCAGCACCAAGACCCGGCTCTATCCAACTGCCTGCAAACTCCAGGGCTGGACATCTCAGGCCAAACAACCAGTAAGACAGGAATACAGCACCACCCATCAAAAAAAAAAAAAGAAACGACAAAAAAATACGTTACAGACAAAGCAGCAAGGTAAAAACCTACAAGACCAAATAAATGAAGACTAAATAGGCAACCTACCTGAAAAAGAATTCAGAGTAATGATAGTAAATATGATCCAGAATCTCGGAAACAGAATGAAGAAAATACAAGAAACATTTAACAAGGATCTAGAAGAACTAAAGAGCAAACAAACAGTGATGAACAACACAATTACTGAAATTAAAAATGCTGTAGAAGGAAGCAATAACAGAATAACTGAGGCAGAAGAACGGATAGATAAAATGGTGGAAATAACTGCCAGGGAGCAGAATAAAGAAAAATGAAAGAAAAGATGCGGAGAGTCTCAGAGACCTCTGGACAACATTATACACAGCAAAATTCGAATTACAGGGGTCCCAGAAGAAGAAGAGGAAAAGAAAGGGTCTGAGAAAATATTTGAAGAGATTATAGTCGAAAACTTCCCTAACCTGAGAGAGGAAATAGTCAATCAAGTCCAGGAAGCACAGAGAGTATCATACAGGATAAACCCAAAGAGAAACACAGTGAGACAAATAGTAATCAAACTATCAAAAATTAAATACAAAGAAAAAAAATTAAAGCAGCAAGGGAAAAGCAACAAATAACATATAAGGGAATCCCCACAAGGTTAACAGCTGATTTTTCAGCAGAAACTCTGCAAGCCAGAAGGGAGTGGCAGGACGTATTCAAAGTGATGAAAGGGAAAAACCCACAACCAAGATTACTCTACCCAGCAAGGATCTCATTCAGATTCAATGGAGAAATTAAAACCTTTACAGACAAGCGAAAGTTAAGAGAATTCAGCACCACCAAATCAGCTTAACAACAAATGCTAAAGGAACTTCTCTAGGCAGGAAACAAAAGAGAAGGAAAAGACCTACAAAAACAAACCCAAAACAATTAAGAAAATGGTAATAGGAACATACATATTGATAATTACCTTAAATGTAAATGGATTAAATGCTCCAACCAAAAGACACAGACTGGCTGAATGGATACAAAAACAAGACCCGTACATATGCTGTCTACAAGAGACCCACCTCAGACCTAGGGACACATACAGACTGAAAGTGAGGGTATGGAAAAAGGTATTCCATGAAAATGGAAATCAAAAGAAAGCTGGAGTAGCAATACTCATATCAGACAAAATAGACTTTAAAATAAAGATTATTACAAGAGACAAAGAAGGACACTACATAATGATCAAGGGATCAATCCAAGAAGAAGATAAAACAATTGTAAATATTTATGCACCCAACATAGGAGCACCTCAATACATAAGGCAAATACTAACAGCCATAAAAGGGGAAATCGACAGTAACACAATCATAGTAGGGGACTTTAACACCCCACTTTCACCAATGGACAGATCATCCAAAAGGAAAATAAATAAGAAAACAAAAGCTTTAAATGACACATTAAACAAGATGGACTTAACTGATATTTACAGGACATTCCATCCAAAAGCAACAGAATACACTTTCTTCTCAAGTGCTCATGGAACATTCTCCAGGATAGACCATATCTTGGGTCGCAAATCAAGCCTTGGTAAATTTAATAAAATTGAAATCGTATCAAGTATCTTTTCTGACCACAACGCTATGAGACTAGATATCAGAATGGGAGAAAATATTTGACCTAGCAATCCCACTACTGGGCATATACCCTGAGAAAACCATAATTCAAAAAGATACATGCCACAATGTTCATTGAAGCACCATTTACAATAGCCAGGACATGGAAGCAACCTAAATGTCCATCAACAGATGAATGGATAAAGAAGATGTGGCACATATATACAATGGAATATTACTCAGCCATAAAAGGTAACAAAATTTAGTTATTTATAGTGAGGTGGCTGGACCTAGAGTCTGTCATACTGAGTGAAGTAAGTAAGAAAGAGAAAATCAAATACCGTATGCTAACACATATATATGGAATCTAAAAAAAAAAAAAAAAGGTTCTGATGAACCAGGGGCAGGACAGGAATAAAGACACAGATGTAGAAAATAGACTTAAGGACACAGGGAAGGGGAAGGGGAAGGGGAAGGGGAAGCTGGGACAAAGTGAGAGAGTAGCAATGACAGATATACACTACTAAATGTAAAATAGATAGCTGATGGGAAGCAGCTGCATAGCACAGGGAGATCAGCTCGGTGCTTTGCGACCACCTAGAGGGGTGGCATTAGGAGGGTGGGAGGGAGACTCAAGGGGGAGGGGATATGGGGATATAAGTATGCATATAGCTGATTCACTTTGTTATACAGCAGAAACTAACACAACACTGTAAAGCAATTATACTCCAATAAAGATGTTTAAAAAAAAAAAGACAATGTCAGAATTAGAAGACAAGCTGCAGACTGGAAAAAAATATTTGTAGAAGACACACCTGATAAAGGACTATTATCCAAAATATACAAAGAACACTTAAAAATCAATAAGAAAAAAACCTGATTAAAAAATCATCCAATGACTTTAAGAAACACCTCTAAAGAAGCCATACACATAGGAAATAAGGATATAAAAACGATGGTCCACATCATATGTCATCAGAGAAATGCAAATTAAAACAACAAGATATCATTACACACCCATAACTACACTATACAATGAGATATGTCAACAGCAAATGCTGGCAAGGATGTGGAGCAACAGACACCCTCATTCATTGCTGGGGGGTATGTAAAATGGTAGACTGGCAGCTTCTTACAAAACCAAACGTACTCTTACTATACAACCCATCAGTCTTGCTCCTTGGTATTTACCCAAAGGAACTGATAACTCCACACACAAACATGCACATGAATATTTACAGCAACTTTATTCATAATTGCCAAAACTTGGAAGCAACCAAGATATCCCTTGGTAAGTGAGTGGAGAAATAAACTGTGGTACATCCAGACCATGGAATATTATTCAGCACTAAGAAGAAATGAGGGATCGAGCCATGAGAAGACATGGAGGAACCTAAAATGTATATTACTAAATGCAAAAAGCCAATCTGAAAAACTACATACTGTATGATTCCAACTATATGATATCTGGAAAAGGCAAAACAATAGAGACAATAAAAAGTTCAGTGGTTATCAGCGGCTGACAGGGAAGAATGAATAGGCAGAGCACAGATAATTATTAGGGCAGCAAAAATACTCTGTACGACACTATAATGACAGCTACATGTCATACATTTGCCCAAACCCACTGAAAGTACAACATCAAGTGAACCATAAGGTAAACTATTCAATTCGGGTGGTTATGACTTGTTTATATAGGTTCATCAGTTATGATAAATGCACCACTTTGGTGTGGGATACTGATAATGGGGTAAGCTATGCACGCGTTGGGGCAGGAAGCATACGGGAAATCTCTGTACTTTCCTCTATTTTTCTATAAACATAAAACTGCGCTAAAAAAATGAAGTTTTTTAAAACTAATATTTTTAAAATAATACATCTTTTGAAAATAAAGCAGGATGAATCCCAATACACTGAATATTATACCCTTGCATATAAAAAATTATTGATACTTGTGTGACGACAATAACAGAAGTTTCAACAAATTCATTTACTACAGCATGTATTAGATAAAGTATGTATCTTCTTTCTTCTGCTATTTTATTGAACGTTCAATGGATATGCAGTTCTATAACTTTTTGAATAATTTATGAGCTAACTTGCATTTGGTATCTCATGGTGTTGGAATAAACTTAAAAAGTACTAAGCTACTATAATTCCATTATCTTAGGGTGATAATATATAATCACCTTAGTTCATCTACATTAGGAACGCCTTTTAATTTTAACATCAAGATGAGGTATAAATGACTCGGTGAGTACACAGGACCAATAAAATATACAGAAAGGAAATTAGTTGTGTTATACACAGATCCTAACTTATGTTTCTTGAAAATAGTTAATACTTTTAGATGTTTCATATAAAATCAGTGACAAATTGTGCATTTGCTTAGTGTTTTAAGAAGCTTTAAGGAAAGGAAAATGGAAACAATTCTCAAATCATCCATAGTGTTTTAAGGTTTTTAAATAGAAAAAAAAAGTGAACACTAAAATCTATTTTTACATATCTCTGTGAATCATTAAAAGACATTTACTGTGATTTAAAATATAGAAAAAACTATGATAAGAACCAGATTAAGCCACATACATTTTGGCTTCTTTATATTTAATAGCTCCTAAATGTAGGTATGCTAATCTTGTTCACTGTAAGATGAAAGTACGTGTAATTTCCTGGAAGGATAGACTTTAGTCCTGATAAGCACCTGATAAAGAGAAGATATCACTGTGGTGTCAACCACCTACTACTAAGTACACAGGAATTTTCTGAGATTGTTACCAGTTACTTGCGCCCACTGGGCAGATAGGCGCATATCTACCATTTTCAGCAGTGCTGGAAGAGGCCAAAAGTTGCCTGAAAACTTTGTGAGAAAAGTTAAGCCAGTTTATTAAAGTGACTAATGAAATCACCACTCCAGGCGGATGGAATTACTGGAAGCTGGTGGACTGAAGGCATGGGTGTCCAATGCAGAATCCTCTGATGGGGAGAACTATGTTGTATTAATATTGCCAGCTTTGTACATCTATCTGTGTATAGAACTCTATTCGTTGTCTGCTTTGGTTTTGTCCTTATGTAAATCACATCATTCTCCAAACACCATGAAGCTCAGTGGCTAAAATAGGATTGATGTAGTGTTCTCAATACCTAGGGGTAAAAGTAAGTGGATGTAGATGTAGGAACAGAGGGTTGCCAGGATTGCAGACATTATCACACTTGTTCCAGGATGCACGCTATCTAATTCTGCTAAGGCTGCCATAACAAAAATACCATAAACTGGGTGGCTTAACAACAGAAATTCATTTCTCACAGTTCTGGAGGCTGGAGGTCCGGGATCAAGGTGCCAGCCTATTTGTTTCTTGGTGAGAGCTCTCTTCCCAGCTTGGAGATGGCTGCCTTCTCGCTGTGTGCTCATATAGCCTTTCCCCCGTGCACGTGCACAGAGACGGGGATCTCTGCCTCTTCCTCTTCTTATAAATCCACCAATACTATCAGATTAAGACCCAACTCTTAAGGCCTCATTTAACCTTAATCACCTTCTAAAAGCTTTATCTTCAAATATAGTCACATTGGGGGTCAGGGCTTCAACCTTTAAATTGGGGGAGGGTACATAATTCCATCCACAGCACAAGCCTTTGACCTTGGTAATGGTAAGAGGGCACAATCTGAACTGACAACTATATACTCCCATAGATGGGATGAACTAGATTATCAACCAATGAAAGACAAAGCCATTAGAACCATGGACCGAACTATCTGCAGAAGACACACATCGGGTGGTAACGTTGGGAATGGTGGAAGGTCTCTACGACCACTTTGAGTTCCCAGGAGATTGGCAGTCAGCAACCTTCCAGGAGAAGAAAAGATGTTAAGGTTTTAAATGTGGTATGGGCTGGGAGTGTAGCTAAAATCTGTTTTAAATCTTATTGTGCCAATTCCTCCTATAGAAGTGTTCAGAAATTCAGGAACTATAAATTATGGAAAATATAAAGACTTTAGATGTGAGAGTGATAATGATCACAATAAAGTTAAGGGGAAAAAGCCACATTTTTTTTTTCTCTTCCTTAAAATAATGCAGTAAGTAGGAATCTGCTTAAAATAAATGGTTGAAAATTTGTGTTCTTAATAACCCCCCCTTTGGGCATTATCAATTCTACACTCTCTGATTGTACAATCTAATAATATTTTTAATGATGTACATGGCTTAAAGTTCAGATGTACAAGAGACTGTTGAACAAAACAATAAAAATTATTTAATTGAGAAATAAAACATAATTAGAAAATGTATAAAAGGCTATTTTTTTGAAAGACAAATGAGGGTCATATAGTGGAGTAGATAGTTCTGAGTGCAAAAGTTTTAGCTAAATGTGCCTTCAAAATTTGGAAAAATTAAGTTTTCTTTTTTCATTTTCAGAAGACCTAAATATTTAAAGTTAACCTGTATGTTTTAGCAATTACTTACCATAGCTAAAATTTTTTTCGAAAGAAGATAACCTTTTTCTGAGATATAAAGCAAAAAGGGCTTATGTTGTACACAGAGATAAAATAATTATAAAAACATGTAAGAAAAGTTGCAAAAAAGAAACTACATAAGGAGAATTAGACAGACACATGAAAAAAAATAAACAACTATATACCTGTGGGAGGTAGTGTCTAAGATTACAACTAATGATGCTCACATCCTGGTATTCACAGCCTTGTATGATTCTCTCTCCTTAAATAGCTTTCTTCTGACCAACAGAATACCTCAGTGTTTAGGGGAATGTCCCTTCCATAATTAGTTTACAAGAGTCTGACTTCCGTCTTGAAGCATATACCTTCCCTTGCTGACTTTCATGAAACATGTTGCCATGTTAGAGAAGTCCGCGTGACAAATGATGCCTTCAGCGCAAGAACCTAAAAGGAACTAAAACCTTCCAAAAACTATGTAAATGAGCTTGGTACTTCCCTATTCTGCTGAGCTTTCAGATGAGACCCCAGCCATTGAGGACACCTTGAATGCAGCCTTATGATAGACACTGAAGCAAAGGACCCAGTTAAGCTGTAGCTAGATTCCTGAGCTACAGAAACTGTGATATAATGAATCTGTGTTATTTTAAGCCAGGAAGTTTGTGGTAATCTGTTACGTAGAAATAGTTATCTAGTAAAATACTTTTTTCAAACTAAAAATAGATCAAGGCAAAAATAATACAGAAAACACAAACAACGCAACGAAAAAGGTGTATTTCACAGACAGTATTTTTTTGTGTGTGTCAGCTTAACTAGGCTGCAGTCCCCAGTTATTCAATCAAACGCTAGTATAGGTATTGCTATGAAAGTATTCTGTTGATGTGATCAAAGTCCATAACCGGTTGACTTAAAATAAAGGAGATTATCGTATAACTGCATGCCCTAATTCAATCCTTTGACATGACAAGAGCAGAGTCGAGGCTTTCTTGAAGTAGAAATTCTGCCTGTGGATAGCAGCCTCAACCTGTGCCCGAGTTCCAGCCCACCTTTCCTGACAGCCTGTCCTACAGTTTTGGATTTGCCGAGCCAGCCCACATAACCCTGTAATCTATTCCTTGCAATGAATCTCTTAATATATTTCTCCTGCTGGTTACGCTTCTCTGGTCAAAACCTGACTGATTCAGATTTTGATAATGGAAAGGATTCTCAAAGAACAGAACCTTAAGGATGAGTTTTTTGAATTAGTTCTGGGTTTTCTGGAATTGGTTCTCTAATCTAATTAGGCTTGTAGGCACTAATGATTCTATTCTGGTGGTGAAGGCAGCACTGGTGGGCCATGGCATGGTGTGACAATAGAGAGATGCAAAATGTCACTACTGGTTTTTCCTAACCAAACCCATAGAAGGCAAGGTTCTTGGTGACCACGTATTCGATACCTCAAAACATTTTAGTCTAACTAAAGAGTATAAAGGGATTGGCTGGTTGCTTGTAACTCCTCTGGAGAAAGTGGAGAAAGAACAGGATGAGCTTAGGGCTTCAAACTCCCAGCTCAAGCTCTGCATTAAAGACTGGAAAGCTCCTATACCTGACCCTAAAGGAACCTGTATTACTCCTGTGGCCACAGGGACAAGATACCTGAAAAACAAAACCAGAGACATCCTGATAATGGCTGATATAGGTAGTTACCAAACTTTCTTATCAATAGTAACAATGCTGATAAAAATCAATATAATAGAAACTATACCTCTTTTCCAGATGCAAAAGTGTGCCAAATCTCTAAAAACTAATAAAATAATTACATTGAAAGTCTATAGGACTCAAAGTAGTGCTCCGAAGGAACTTCATAACATCAAATACATATATTACTGAAAAATAGCCTCTAAAATCTTTAACACAGTATAAACAAATATAATAAAACAGCTCATTTAACAAAATATTATGTGTCCCACTAAGTTAGGATAGTCAATTAAATCCAAAGATCATACTGCCCAAAAAGATATAAAAATTAGACCCACATACATATGGTTAATTGATTTTCAACACAAGTATTAAGACACTTAAATAAATGAGTAAACTATTTACATGAATTGTATTAGAATAACTAGATATCTGCATGAAAAGTAAAATGAACTCTGCCTCTTACCTCATACCATATACAAAAATTAAATAAAAATGAATAAGAGACCAAAATGTAAGAATTAAAATCATAAAACTTTTAGAAGAAACATAGGAGAAATATTTTCAACCTTGACGTACGAAAATATTTCTTAGCTACAACACAGAAAAACATAACCCATAAAAGAAAGTGATATATATTGGACTTTTAAATTAAAATATTTTACTCTTCAAATATATGGTTAATGTAACAGAACAGGAGAAAATGTCTGTGATACACCTGACTAACAAAGGACTTATATTGAGAATATATAAAGAATATTCAGAACTCAAAAACAAGAAAGTAAATGACTTAATTGAAAAACTGACAGGTTGATATAGTGTAGTTATGGACAAAATTTCACATGCAACCTGTAGGAATTTTTCATGAATATACAATAGTTACAATAGAAAATTCGTCTGTAATCTCAAATATCTATATTGACTTAAATATAAATTCTAAATCCCTTCTTATAATAAAAATTGAGTGATTAATCTTCATGTAGCCACAGTTCAACTTGCTATATGAATATACAGGTAAGACTATCATTGTTCCTAGAAAAACCTACAAGTAATATTATTGATGACATCCAAACATGTTTTAAGAAATTCTCCTTTCTCAGTATGACAAAGATGGAATAAAGATGATGAGTTTACTACAAAAAAAAAAAAAAAAAGAAGAAAAACTGACAGAAGACATGAACAAACACTTCCCAAATAAGGTATTCAAGGGCCAATAATCACATGAAAAGATGTTCAGCATTTTTAGTTATCAGGAAAATGCAAGTTAAAACCAAAATGAGATACCATTGCGTATCTATTGGACTGGCTAAAAGTAGAAATACTGACAATACCAAGTGGTGGTGAGGATATACAGCAACAGTAACTCTCATATACAATCACTGTGAGAAACTTTCTTGGCAGTTACAGAAAAACATAACCATGTATTTACCCGACATACAGTCAATTCACCCAAAGTAAATGAAAACAGATGTCTACACAAAGAATTATACATGAATATTCATAGGTTGATACAATATAGCTCCAAACTGTATATAAAGAACACTGTAAATCAACTATACTTCAGTAAAAAAAAAATTAATTAAAAATAAGAAATTATACTTCAGTAAAGATAATAAAAATAAATAAATAAGATGCAAAAGGAGTCACTCTTACTTGGTTTCCAGACCTGCATAGTCTGGCTATTAGGGAAAGAGCAACATATATTGGCAGTAGGTTCAAAACCTATGATAGCTACTGTAAATTATGACTCCAACATTCCTCTATTGTCTGTATACTACAACCACATCCTTAGTAGGCCATTACACTGTTCTTTCAGGAAACTTGAGTCCGTAGGTATGAGTCCAATGCTGGCTTTATTTCCATGTGAAATGTATTTCTTTTTCAGAAGCAATACTGTGTTAGATAGTAATAGAGTAAGGCACTCCATAAGTCCATAGAAGGTGATGCTGCCAGCAACACTTTGAAGAGGAAAATCAAATCCATTCCCTCAATACTTATCTAGTCCAGTGAAGATAAATTGTTGTCCCTCCATAATGGAAGGATTCCAATGTAATCAGCCTAAAACAGATGGAAGGCTGCTGCACCCAAGAGAATAAGGTAAGAGATTCAGCATTGGTTTCTGCTGTTGGAAGGGAGCCACTTATCAGTGTTGATGGCCAGACCTGTTGTAGGGATAATTCATATTCTTAAGTTTAACACAGCTTCTATCCCTACCCCATATCTACACAGTATATAGGCCCCTTGAACAAGTACAGGGTGGCTGGGGAAGAAGGCTGATAGACAACCACAGGCAAAGTCATATTGGCTACCTGACATTCCTTTTCAGTGGGTGTCTTTTGATGAACATTGACACAGGATATAAATATTGTCACCATCTTGGCTCATTTTGAGACATCCATTCACATAATTCTTCTTGAGAGGTTTCTGTCACATATGTTCCAACCTTGTTCCATTTGTGCCCTTGACCATCAAGCAAAATTGTTGGCTGCTTTCCATAAATTAGTGTAGATCCAAACCTCTGGCCATATTTTATTCCAGGCAATGTGGATAAACAACTGTACTGCTTGATGTTTCGCCCACTAGGAACCTTTGCCATGACCACTTTATTATAGGTTCACTCCTGACTGGGGCTATAATAGTACTGGAGGGAGTAATTAATAAGTGAATGTAATTGGAGGTAATAACTGAAAGGAAAGGCTACCTCTATTTGCAGGCGACAGTATGACATATGAATAAATCAATAGAAAAAGTATGAAAAACAATAACACAGTATGAAATTAACATACAGAAATCAACACTCTACCTAAATAAAAACAATTAAATATATAATAAAGGAAATGACCACATATATTGTAGCAACAAAAAGGTTAAATACTTGTGAATAATCTTAGTAAGAAATGTACAAAACTTTATGAGATTCAGTAGATCACGCACAGATTTTTCTGCTCTTCCTCTCTCTGAGTACATATTAACATTGTACTTCTGACCTCCTTGAAGTCAGGCATGGCCATATATCTAAATGCAGGCCAATGATGGCAGGCAGATGTCACAACTGTCACTTCCCTCACAGGGAAGAGATTCTTAATTTCTAGTACATCTATTTTTATAATCTCTGAAAGAATTAGTTCCTCAGAGGGGGAAAAAAAACAAAATTAAGAGTGTAGCATTGAGAAAATCCTTTGAATTGAAAGTGTTACTATCATTTGATTATATGTTCACAGGACACAGTTTCTGGGCCAGTTTTGTCCAAGGGAACTTTCTACAATTATGGAATTGTTCTATTCTGCACTTCCTGATATGGTAGCCACTAGCCTTATGTAGCTAATCAAACAGTGGAGTATATGTTCTTTCCCACACTGACTCTGGCCTTAAGATTGTGACCTGCTTTGTCCAAGGAAATAAACTAGCCATGGTCAGTCAAGCAGACCTGGGAGAACCATCAAGCTGATCCCAGAACAAACTGCCAGCACATGAAATTGTAAACTAAGTAAATGATTGCTGTTTTAAGCTTCTAAGTTCAAGGGTGATCTGTTATGTAGCAAAACTACCAACACAAATGTTTTATTAACTTTTGGACTCTTTAAAAATGGAGGACTTTAAAACACAGTGAATTAATAGAACTTCTCACTCCCTGAAGTTGACTACTTCCATTGCTATAAGAACTAAGATGAATCTCCTGATAGAACTTCAAGTCCTTCCAGATACTGAAACAATTTTAGGTTGATAATTAGCAAATTAAGAAAATGGAGTGAAGGGGAGAGGTAATCATGGTTCCTGATCTTCAATTTAAGAAATCTCGGTCACTGTACACATAAAGTCAGTTTGACAAGAAAATGAATATTTCATATATTAATTCCTTTGGATGTTAATGTATCTAGACATAAATTTACAAGAATATTTAATCTTCAATTATCCTGGGAATTTCAAAATGAAAAATGATTAATATTTAAAATGTTGGCATTGGTATATTATTATTAGAGCGACTATTCACTAGAGCATCATAATTTGTCAATCTCCCTACAAGTTACTGGTATGCTATTTTGGATATAATTAGGAAATGGAGGTTGAACAAGGAGTAAGTTTTCAGACTTCGTTATAGGGTGGCTTTGGAGCTATACAATTAATGTACTGTTCCAATATATTTCAGACACTTCTGGGGACGAAATCTGTATTTCCCACCAGGGATCCCAAAACTAAATCAAAGGAACAATGGTTGATAACGGAAGAGAAGCCTCAGGATGCTGTGGGGCTGCCTCTTCCCCATGAATGCCGATCTGATAAGGAGTCCTGCCTTAGGGCCAGCATTGCCTATGACTAATCTACTTGGTTTGGCGGTTAAGTTAAAAAGCCTATCATCACATTTTTCTTCCCTACGATTTAACCTTTATCAGCAATGGATGTAATTTTTTGAACTTCGTCTCATTTATTTGCCACAGTCCCCATTTCTTCCAGAATTTGGGTAGTACATTAATCACGGTAAGTTAAGACCAAACACACACACACACACACACACTCATGCTATATATTCAGTGCAAGTTGGCAACAAGTATCAGCTCTTCATTAGTAATTCAGAACTCATGATGAGTAAGGTTCCATCATCATGTAACTACATCATCTGGATAACAGTCTCTTCAATCACCACAGCAGTGCAAGAAACAGCTTGACAGCCAAGTACCAGCAGTGTCATGATTTGGCTTTAAAGTGACATCATTTGCATTCCCATTTCATCAGCCAGAAAGAGTCATGCAGTCCTACCTAATTTCAAAGTGGTGGGAAAAAATTCACAATCTCAAAGCCTTCCTTCATTAAAAGAACTTTACCCTCTGCATCCTGTAAATTTTGCTACATCTTCTAAATATTTAGCAGCCACTAACTGCAAGGGGCTTGGGGTGGGGGGCGGTCTGTGCAACGAGATGAAGTAATGTCTTCTACGCTCTTGACCACTGCTGGTGACACCCATCAGCCCAGGCTATAGTACTCACTGAGACCAGCCAGTGGCATTCAGTTCCACTGCAGCACACTGGTATCAATATCTGGGTGGTGGTGAGTAATAAGCAGTCTCCAGACCCCCTGAATCTGGAACGTAATTCAGCTAGAAACTTTCTCGGGGTGGTCAGCAGGTTCTTGCTTGTACCCTTTCAGTGACCTGGGAGATGGGAACCTGAGGACTCCACGAAGCCTGCCTTCATCTCACCTTGGGAACTTCATAACCTTGACAGTGGCAATGGGGCAATCTTGGTGGAGATGGTGAATTATCTTGATATTTGCCCTCTCTCTACTTGCTGTGCTCTGCCACTTTTGTGTCCTCTCTACTATGTCCCAGCAGTTCTAGGTGTGCCTTTGGGTTCTAAGGCTCAGGAAACTATAAAAGAACAATGTGTATTTGTATCCTCGTTATTAATCACGCTGCTTGACATACTCTCTCATCAAAGTAAGCCCCTCTCTCTTTAAGAACTGCCTTTTATGATGGTTGTGGCCACCTCAGATGATCTCGAGAAATGTGGCATTTTTGTTTGCACCACTCAGATCTCTTGCATAAATTCTCATACTGTTCTGTTTAGTTGTCTGCTGGGGTCACTAACTCCAAAACAGTAAGAGGAACTCCTATTGCTGATCCATATATGGAAACTCAATATATCTTCCTAAGTATAACATTAATATAGAAATATTTTTTAAAACTGGAAATAATTTCATTAAGTTGTAAATCTATGTCATCTAGTTGTTTAAAACAGTAATTGTGTATCCCAGTGCATTGTCAGTATAAAAATAAGACACATTCATTTTTAGGAATTAACAAAAACATACAAATTCTACCAATTATAGGGCCTTCCTAATGCATTTTAATATATAATATTTACATTTTATTTTTTTGTTTTTAATATACTCTCAAGTTTACATAGTTTATTTTTTTAATTAATTTCTTTATTGGAGTATAGTTGATTTACACTGTTGTGTTAGTTTCTGCTGTACAGCAAAGTAAGTTATACATATACATATATCTACTCTTTTTTTAGATTCTGTTTCCATATAGGTCATTACAGAGTACTGACTAGAGTTCACTGTGCTATACAGTAGGCTCCTATTAGTTACCTATTTTATTCATGTTTAATTAACTAATTAATTTATTTATATATTTTAAAATTTTTGGCTGCGTTGGGTCTTCGTTGCTGCGCACGGGCTTTCTCTAGTTGCGGCGAGAGGGGGCTGCTCTTCATTGCGGTGCACGGGCTTCTCATTGCAGTGGCTTCTCTTGTTGAGGAGCACGGGCTCTAGGTGCGTGGGCTTCAGTAGTTGTGGCACGCAGGCTCAGTAGTTGTGGCTCACGGGCTCTAGAGCGCAGGCTCAGTAGTTGTGGCGCACGGGCTTAATTGCTCCGCAGCATGTGGGATCTTCCTGGACCAGGTCTTGAACCCATGTCCCCTGCACTGGCAGGCAGATTCTTAACCACTGCACCACCAGGGAAGTCCAAGTTATCTACTTCATATATAGTAGTGTGTATATGTCAATCTCCCAATTTGTCCCTCCCCCCACCCTTTTCCCCTTGGTAACCGTAAGTTTGTTTTCTACATCTGTGACTCAATATTTACATTTTTAAAGCAACAAAACCATTTGCATAACAAATCTTGAAATGTATTAAATCACTATGCATATCCATGGTTTAACTGACATTAAGTTGACGAATATATTTCTAAGAGAAGAAAGGTCTGAAGATCTTTTCTCATTTACTTATACAGGACTGGCACAATATTTTGAATACCAAAATAGTGTCACATGTTACTAAGAATACATTAGAAAGGTTAAAGTGACAATGGGTAAAGTAGGAGAGAGAAAAGAGGAGAAGGCTCACAGGGGCAGGGGGAGAGAAAGAGGGAGGAAGAAAAGAGGAGAAGAAACTAGAAAAAAAGAGAGGAAGAAGGAAGTGAGGAAAACACATGGAAAGATAAAAAATTAGCTTTATTTTATCACTGCCCTGATCAAGGGATTGAATTCATTTCATATCATCATTTCGCCAAAGAGGTTTAGGAAAGTAATTCTGTTTGCTCCAGTTGGTGTTTATTAAAGGGGAAAGAAAGTGATCACACTCTACTGTCAGCAAAAATTTAATTGTAGTAAAGCACTGAAGCTTATAAGCATTCATTTTCCTTGGCTAAGTTATCTTCAAACTTGTAAGAGAGATAATCTGTTTGTGGGAAGTCTTTGAATGTCTATAAAATAGGGACTATTTGATTTGTTACAGAGACAGTTCTCATCTTAAATATGATTGTATTTCTTTATGTTTTGATCAGTAAATCTTGAAACTAGTCCATGTTTCAAAGAACTATAAAGCTGGGGTTTTGGTGACTATAAATCAGATATGTAGAGTATGGTCCTCATTCCAGCATTGTCAGTTTGATTTAAAAATATCTGAAATGTGCTAGTCTGCCTTTTCCACCACATAAATAGAAGCTATAGAAAAATTTAATAGAATCCCAACAGAAAAACAGGAAAAGACATGTCTCCCTGATTCTGACTCCTACTTCTGCTCCGTATCTGCACAGACACCCACACACAGACACACAAATACACACAGATATACACAGACTCAAGTACACTCATATGAAAGAATACCTTGCTTTCTGGCTTAATTAAAATCTGGACACAAACTCAGTGGTCTATTTAAGAAAGAAGAGTGACTCCTGATTTAGGTGGTTTTGTTGGGTAACAAACGAATTTTCTAGAAAATTGTATTAGTTTCCTAAGTTTGCCATAGCACAGACAGGGTATGGCTTAAAATAACAGAAATTTATTCTCTCATAGTTCTTGACACTATAAATCCAAGATCAAGGTGTTGGCAGAGTTATGTTCCCCCTGGGACTTTGGGTAAAATCCTTTCTTCTCCTTAGCTCCGGGTGGTGATGGTCAAACCTTGCCATTCCTTAGCTTGCAGCTGCATCACTCCAGTCTCCACCTCTGTCATCACATGGTATCCTCCCCTCATTTGTCTGTGTTCACACTGTCTTCCCTCTGTGCCTGTTTGTCTTCTCTTCTTAAAAGAACACCAGTCATATTGAATTAAGGGCTCACCCCACTTCAGTATGAACGCATCTGAAGTAATTACATCTGCAACAGTCCTGTTTTCAAATTAGGTCATATTCTGGGGTTTTGTGGGTTAGGACTTTAACATACCTTTTTAGGGGATACAATTCAACCCACAACAGTAGATGAAGTTACTTCTTAAACAAACAAAACTATTCCATTTCTGTTATCATATTAGAAAGTCTTCTAAAACCTACTAGGAACTTTCAAGCCTTCTTTTTGGTATTTATTTAAACTACTAGTAAAAATAATATAGATTTAGCATGGACATTTTTTAAAATACATACGCTTATAATGAAGGAGGTTACAATCACCCATAGAGATTTATTCACTGCAATAATATTATTTTTGTATTTATATGAAAGCATACTTTCATTCTGCGTATACAATTAATATGTTTTACGCTGCAAAATATACAATACACCAGCTGTACTTACGATATGTATCCACTAGCTGTAAGGTCATATAATTAAATAGTTTTCTATTAATGGGTATTCATTTTGTTTTCAAATATATCCCACTTTAAACACTTTTGTAGTAAACTGCACCTAAAATCTTTATCTACATTTAATATCATTTTCTTTTTTCTGTTCTCTCATGCATTTTCTTCTCCATCTCTGAAATCTAAGATTGTAAACTTCTTTCAGCTTCATGTTGTCATTTCTATTCAGCATTTTGTACCTGTTGTCCATCGCCTCTTCCTGGAACACACTTTGCTGAACATTTCATAATGCTACCTCTTTCTAATCCTTCAAGCCTCTGTTTAGATAACACTCTGCAGACAGGCCTTTCTTGACGCCTTGCAAAATTGCATCTTAGTTCCCTGTATTGTAATAAAATTCATAACACATTGTTTCTCATTTCATTTTTTGATTTTAATACTGTGAAAGGAGGGTCAGTGACGTTCTTATCTACCCAACATTCCCCAACACACATAATGTATTTGCTCAACAAATGTCCTCCAATAGTCCCTATCTTAGAAATTTCACCACCAAACTTCCAGCTTCCAGACCTGAATTCTTGAATCTTGAAAGCCTTCTCAGTTACCATCTTTTCCAAGAAATCCACATTATCACTATATCTTACCTGATCTACTACAGTACTTACTTAAATAACATCCACTCTCCACACCTGTCCTTTTGTAATGCACTCTCAATTTTGTCAGATGGCCTTTTAAAAAGATCATTCAAAACCCTGTAGTTCTATTGTTCACAATCTTCAATGGCTTTTACTACTTTCAAGATAAAGAGAAAATCCTTCACATTACTCCCAGGTTTTGCCTATGGCTCCTGACTTCCTGTCCAGCCTAATGTCACCATTTCCTGCCTTATTCTGCCCACCCCAAGCATACGGGCTTTCACTGAGATCCCCAAAACTGCTGTGTTGTCTTCTGCCATAAATTATTTACACAAGTTGTTTCCTTATCAGAAATGATTCTACCTGCTCTAACTCTGCATTTTAAAATTCTACCTCACTCTTTTTTTTTTAGGTAGATAAAAACTTTTATTGGGTAGATCAATCCATTCATTGATTAATCAAGGGCATGATGCCTTAACAAATCACTATGTATATTTAACAAATAGTAGGAAGAAAAAAACTTGCATGTATTAAAAGCCAGATAAGTGCCAAACCTTCTTTTTGTTTTCATTTTGTGTTTTGTTTTTTTCCTTTCAGTTTTATTGAGATATAATTGACATACAGCACTGTATAAATTTAAGGTGTACAACATTAAGAGGTGACTCACATACATCATGAACTGATTATCACAATAAGTTTAGTGAGCATCCATCATCTTATACAGATACAAAATTAAAGAAATAGAAAAACATATTTTTCCTTGTGATGAACTCTCAGGTTTTACTCTCTTAACAGCTTTCATATATAACCTACAGCAGTGTTAATTATATTTGTCATGTTGTACATGACATCCCTAGTACTTAATGTATCTTATAACTGTAAGTTTGTACCTTTTGACTGCCTTCATCCAACTCCCCCTCTTCCCATCCCCCAACTCATTCTTTTTTTTTTTTGGCCGTGCTGCGCAGCTTGTGGGATCTTACTTCCCTGACCAAGGATTGAAACCGGGCCCTCAGCAGCAGTGAGTGAGAGCGCGGAGTCCTAACCACTGGACTGCCAGGGAATACCCCCTGCCCCAAACTCATTCTTAAAATATCAATTATAAGGTCATGTGTTCAGAGAAACCCTTTCTGATTTTACTGACTTCATCATATGCCAGTATGTTTGTTCTTAAGGCATGAAAACATGTCGCAATTTTCCTTTACAGAACACCATTGATCAAATAAGCATATACATAAGCTAATATCAGATCTTCCTTTTAACATTCAGGTGTAAGGTCAGTTCTGGGAGATGAGAGAGGTGATACTTACCTGGGGACACAGTAGATACATGAGTTTTTTCAGAACTTTGCTTGGAAAGAAACTCATCTCTGTCCCCAGTTGCCATACCTCTCATCTCCCAGAATGGGCCTTGCTTGCTTCCCCCTTATTGAGCCACTCTGGAACACACAGAGCTTTGCAGTGGACTATGTGTGCTGGAAGATGGTAGGGAAGGAGGAACACATCAGTGGACTTCTGGGAGTCTGACAACTTCTGATTTCAGCACTGTCAAATAAAGTCCACTGTAAGTCCTTCCAGCAAGGAATCTAGACAAAAGTATTATCAAGTTTTGGCTTATCTTAAAAAAGGTAGTAAAATATTATTTAAAAGAAAAAATCTTTTGAGGAGGTGCCTTTTTTATCACTGTTTTTGATTCACGATATATTAATTATCGTGGAAAAAATGCAAATGGTACGAAAGGTCAAACCAATAAAAATAATCCTTCCTCAGGTCCTTTCCCCCAAATACCTAGATTTTTTTCCCCAAAGGCAACCATCTGTTTTCTAGCTTCCAATGTTTTGTTGATGTCTAACATATTCTTCCATCCTCCCTGGCTGCCTAACTTTATGATTCACTTTCTTTTTAATCCTGCTTCCCTTAATCACTTTAGTGAAGTTTCAGAGAGAGTGAAATTACATGCACATATCCAACTCACAATTTTAACCTAGAATCTCTCATTGCTTTTAATCTCTTACAGCAGGACGATTGGAAACTTTTCCTGTAAATGAACAGATAGTAAATAATTTAGGCTTTTTCTGCCAATTACACTCTGCCACAACTACTGCATTCTGCCTTTGGGCTACAAAGGCAGCCATAGACAATATATAAATGAATAAGCACATTTGTATTCCAACAAAACGTTATTTATAAAAGCAGGTGGTGGGTAGGATTTGACCAGTGAGCCACAGATTATTGAACTCTGTCTTATAGCTTAAAGAACTAATCACTAATTATCTCTGTAACTTTCACCACATATTTCTTCTTCAATAGATTCTGAAATTATATGAAGGCCAGAACTCTAATCAACCAGTCAGTCATTCTCTCCCTCTTTCGCGCTCTCTCTCTCTCTCTCTCACACACACACACACACACACACACACACACACACCTCCCACATCATTTTAGTATGTGGAACCAGCACAACCCATGACAGGTAATCAGCGTATATTATGTCCATCCCACTCTTCTTTTATGTTGAGGTTATTCCTTTGCTCAGGTTGAAAACAGACTCAATTTCATAATGAAGTCTTCAGAGGTGAGAAACTTCAGTCTGGGAAGGCAGGATGCGATGGACAGCTTCGTTCTAAATTAAGAGCCTCCTCCCTCTGCAGCTGGCTCTGGTTTTCTACCTCTCTGAGGTTGATGCATAAAGATGCAGCAAAAAGAAAGGAAGCAGAACGTTCTTACTTAACTAGATGTGTTGTAAGACAGCACTGCATGCTCTGGCCCTGATGGGGGTTAAACATGACCCTTTCTCTTGTGAGTGCTTTCAGAGTGTTCTTCAGAGGATTCCCCACTGCCTGTGCCCCTCTGACAACTCCCAGGAGAAAGAGGCAATTGCCCTTGGCTCCCCCTAGCCTCTGCCACGTTGCTGGTGAACACACAGCTTTCGGCCAGTGAGGATGTATCTAGGATAGTGGTTTATGAGTCATGACGTGACTTCTCAGCATTGCTTTCTAAGGGATGCATCCTTGCCTGAAGCTTCATTTTGGAATCTTTTTTTCTATTGGTTTTGGTATGTTAGTCGAAATTCCCAACTTAACTCCCCATGACATACACACACACACACAACTGATTTAGAGCCTACTTTTTCTCTTGTCCTAGTATTTTTGTACATTTTTGGGTTTTGAATCACATCTTTTTTGGGGGTATTGAAGAAATTTGATTTGGTCTGTACTCTAATCTCATATACCTCATGTAAATATTCTCCCTTCCCCTCATTCAGGCCTGCTCCATAGCCTAAAAATTTTGGTGGTAAAAAGGAGATGGTTCTGTTTGGCATATTTCTCCTCCCAGTCTGACTTCTGGCCTCAGGGTCAGATATAAAGGAGAGGGAATAAGAAGATCAAGAGTAACATGACTGTACTTAGTACTATTTGCAGGTCCCTTTTGTCTATGACCATCCACTGTCATGACAGGTACCCAAATGCTAGACGTTTTACTGATTATTTTACTGAATCTGCGAGCCCTACCATCCCCACACGTCAATTCCTGGCAAGGGCTATGCACCCCTTGACTCCATTGGTTTTCTCCTAGGGTCTCCTTATCCCAGCAGGCATCTATCTTAATGCAGTGTGATTTATGTTGTCTTTTTGGCCCAAAGGAGAACACATGTATGTTAGCCATGTCAAACTCTACAAATGTAGGCTGCTCCGACTGCCAACCCTCTCTCCTGGTCCTACTATTTTAGGCTGTTTCAGATGACAATCCACATTCTGGTTTCTCTTATCAAGAAGCAAGCATGCATTTTATCATTGTAGGTCAACCCCAGAAAACTCCTGGAACACGTATCATGCTTTCCTAAGAACTATTTTGACTCCTGATGGCAACATTTGGTGAGCCTATGATATCTTCATCTCTGCAGTCTTCAGCCAGGGAGAGACCAGTTTTCCCAATATGTGTAAAAGATTTCCTTAACACCTTTCTCGGGCCATACAGTGAAAGAAGCACCTCTGGGAAGGGAGATTAAAAGGCACAGCCCATTCTACTTCCCTGGATTCTCCTCAAAGAGCATAGTGTGTCTGCTAAGGAATCTTCTGGAAGTATGTAATGAGACTGACTGGCAAAGACCCAATTTTTCCCATTTCTGAAAAACAAAACAGTGAGCGAAACCTATGAATCCAATTCTCTTCGGTTTACATATGAACAACTACTAGGAAAGAGTGAATTCTTGGAATTCAAACTTTCCTCCTTCAAATGCAATTGATGTGGGGAGCTCATCTTCTAGGATTTAGTACTGTGGAGGATAATTGAAAGTTCATTAGAGGGTAATTCTGAGGCCAATTTGCCTCTTGCCTCTACATGTATGCATTTATTTAATTTTAATCTTTGATTTTTCAGAGATTTTTTTTTCAAATAAAAATTTCAGTTCTACATCTAGATCTGGGTGTGTTTTCATAATTTTTTTCTAGAACATAATGAATTCTTTACCAAAAAGATGAATATGGAAGTAACAAAGGAAAATAAGAAGAAGAATTTCAACATTACAAATAGATGAAAATGAAAGTTCGCCTGCTATTCTTTCCCAGCTAGCCTAACACTGCTCTCTATTACAGGCTTTCTCAACCTTGGCACTATTGACGCTGTGGACTGGACAATACCTTTTGTGGGGAACTGTCCTGTGCAGTA
This sequence comes from Eschrichtius robustus, assembly GCF_028021215.1. Taxonomy (NCBI): domain Eukaryota; kingdom Metazoa; phylum Chordata; class Mammalia; order Artiodactyla; family Eschrichtiidae; genus Eschrichtius; species Eschrichtius robustus. The sequence goes on from NC_090825.1 coordinate 24,612,822, forward strand.
CCAGCATGTTTTGCAGGATCCCCTGCCCCCTTCCCAAGAGTTGCCAGTAGTATTACTCCTGTCCCTCAAGATGTGACAATCAGAAACGTCTCCTGACATCGGCGAATATCCCCTCGAGGCAAAATTTGCTCCTCAGTTAACAATCACTGCTCTAGAAGGCAACAATTTTATGAGTTTTACTTTTTAAGATTATAAAGTGATTCCTCCCATAACCAGAACATATGCTTCTACCTCTATTTCAGATACACCAACTCCCACTTCCCATTACTCTCCTTCCTGTGCTTCATTATGTTATTATTTTTAGTAATAGTCCTACATTTTAAAGCTTATGGAATATACCTGTCTTTCTTGATTTGTTCTATGTATTAATATTATCCATGACTCCTACATTCTCTTCTCCTCTCCTCCATTTTAGCTCCAAAATTCTTTCTACAATATTACTCTTGCATTTGCTTATTTTAATAACATTTCAGTGTTTTTGGTACAGAGAATTATAAGGAACATATTTTAAATGGCTTAGAAATCACCATTCACACAACTGCTATTGATACAAAGAAATGAATATACATGGCTTTAGAAAATCAAACAGTACAGATAAGTATATAAAAGAATGTAAAAACTTTCATCTCTGCGATAGCTCAGACTCTTGTCACAAGAGAACCTGGTTCCCCGGATGAGAAATTTAACACAGCAGAAGGAAACAGATAAAAAGAAGCAAACACAGTAGAAAGTACAATTGAATTTCTGTTGCTTGAAAGAGAAGTCCCAACACAGAGGCCAAGTGAATTATCTTTTTCATACCCCAGAAGCCCTCAAGTCCTGTTATAGGATTGTTTGATTCACTTTCTGGCTGAGACACCCATGACTAACAATGAGGTACAGCAGCCTACTTGCAGCCGGTGTAGGCACAGAGCAGAGGGATCTATGAACAGGTTTAGAATCCTTCCTCTCCACTCACTCTTCACAGGGGTCACCCTATGGATGGAGCAGTGTGAACTTGCAGTGGCCTTGTGGCAGGTCCCGGTGTGCCTGTAAGTGGAAGATCTCAGGTGGTATCCTCCAGGCTTTTCATGTTGGAATTGCTTTAGGGCCTGTCTATATTTAGAAAAGGCCTGAAAGTACAGATGTCTTTTACACTCCAAAGCCTCGTGTAACTGGTAATTATTTTTCTTAAAGAGAATAGGTATTTCCTGAAACACCTCAAACATTTTGAAGTTTCTATTGTGATTCTTTTTTATTTTTTAACATCTTTATTGGAGTATAATTGCTTTACAATGGTGTGTTAGTTTCTGCTGTATAACAAAGTGAATAAGTTATATGTATACATATATCCCCCATCTGCTCCCTCTTGCGTCTCCCTCCCGCCCTCCTTATCCCACCCCTCTAGGTGGACACAAAGCACCGAGCTGATCTCCCTGTGCTATGCGGCTGCTTCCCACTAGCTGTCTATTTGACATTTGGTAGTGTGTATATATGATTCTTTTATTTGAGTGTGGCACAGGATCCACAGAATCCCCACGATCCCACCAAACTCTGCAAGCAGTTTTGAATCCCCAGGTTCTCCATGGTAGAAAGACAGAGAGAACTGTACTGTACATTGGACCAGCTGGTGGCCATAATGTGTTCTGCTCATCACTCAAATCTGTAATACGTTTTGCTTTAACTGCCCATGCAACAAAGCATACATGGTGGCTCAAAAGAACACAAGAAGCAGTATTCAGCTATCTTCTGGATGGAGTAACATAGTCAATCAACCTGTCCTTCACTAAGGGAGAATAACTTGGCATGGTCTTTACACTAACATAGCACCCCATGCCCAAAACTTCACAGACGTAGTAGAATCTGACCTTTTTAAAGAACTGATCTTTTCATCTCCAGAACACACGTCGGTTAACTCTGTGTTTAGGGTACCTGCTACTTTTTGCCCTCCAAAAAATATAGATGTGATCTCTTTCATAAAGTGTGACATGCTATAAACTGGCTAGATGATTGAGATCCCTGATCACTAAACTGAGGTGCAGAAAAGAAGAGCTGACACTCCAGTGATGGGAGTTTGCCACTGACATTAGTCCTGCTGCTACCTTCTATAACCTCCATATTTTTCCAGTCTCACTGAGATCAGGAAGCCCATACAAACTGAAGTTCTCCTGAGAGTCCCCAGCTAAGAGACCACTCAGTCAGCAAAGAGCATTTCAACATGCTGGTGCTTTCCACATAAATGTATGGGTCAAACATATATTGAAAAAAAGAAACTTCGGAGTACTTTAAAGAGATGCTCCTTAAGGGTGAAAATACAGTATACACATATTCAATTCCTAAATTTCCTTCTCATTTAGATTATTTTCTCAGTATTTTAGCAGAGTCTATCTGGTCTCTCGGCTGACTTTAAATAGGGTCAATGATTAGTCCAGGTTTTTATGAAGCAGCCAGACAAAACAGAAGTATAATATTCAGTTTTCAAATAAGCATGCCAAATGAAGATACTCTTATTTATGAAATTATATTACCAGATTCAAACCATTTTTAAATATTCCTCAGGATTTTTGTTGTTATTGGTTGCTTTGTTTTTCTCACACAAACTCCACATCCCTACATTTTTGTGAATATAGTCGTCCCTCAGTATCTGTTGGGATTGGGTCCAGGAACCCCCTCACATACTAAAATCAGCAGGTACTCAAGTCTCTTATGTATTTGCATATAACCTATGCACATCCTCCAGTACACTTTAAATCATCTCTAGGTTATTTAAAATGCCTAATACAATGTAAATGCTATATAAATAGTTGTAGATACAACGTAAATGTTATGTAAATAGTTGCCTGTGGAGTGCGGCAAATTCAAGTTTTGCTTTTTGGAACTTTCTGAATCCTTTTTTAAGAACTTTTGATCCACAGTTGTTTGAGTCCGTAGATGCAGAACCTGTGGATATGGAGGGCCGACTATATAGTGTGGCTCTCTCTGAGAATGTCTTCTCTTCTTAAGTTTCATTCTAGTCTGTATTTGACTTCAGGGGCATGCTAGAATTTTATTTTTGTTGTTGGTGGTATGGTGTCAATGAGAGATGGGACAGGAAGAGAATATCAGTTTCCTATTTTGAGCAACTACCTTTGCAAAAGACTAACCTCACGAAAAGGACAATGTAGTAAGTTGAGGATCACTAGCTCCCTTTGGGAGATACAGAGTTATTCTGATCGGGAAAAGATATTCCAGGAAGAATAAGAGCATTTTTTCAGAGCATGGAAACAGAAAACTAAGAGGCTGTTGTGGAGACAATTAATTTGGCTGGGGAGCGTTGCACGAATAGGAGTAAAGAGCTACTGAACTGAACATAAAGATGTAGACTTAGTCTTAGAGGCTCTGAATCACATTTGTGTTTAGTTAGTAGGCAAAGATTTTGAACAGGACTGTGCCTAAAATAGAACTGTTACTTAGGGAAATTCATTTGACAAGAATATGTAGGATGGATTAGGAATGTAAGATAATGGAGACAGGAGCACCAATTAGGTAACTAAAACAATAGTCTTGGCAAGAGGTAATGAGGCTTCAACTAAAACAATTCCAGGAGTGGAGAAGGATGGAAGGTGAACACTGATTTCTGGTCTCTCCTCTGTGGATAGTTAGGTGCAATTGTTAGGCACATGACCTCATTGTTGGGAGTGTTACTTTATATCAATCCACTTAATATAGCATATTTACCAGAAGGCTTTAATTAAACTTAACACAGGAATAAGAAACTGAATATGTATCTAAGATGCCTGCCTAGGTCAAGATATGGCAGAAGAGAACGTGGGAGAGCACATGTGTCAAAGAAGCATGCAGACTACATGAAAAGGGACTTATCAAGAGCTTCTCAAATTTGTAGGGACATCAGAATCGCATGGGGAATTTTTAAAACTAAAACTGAAGATGGCTGAATCTCACCCTAGAAAGTCAGATTTAGCGATTCTGAAGTGTTTTCACGACATATTCATATTTGTAAGAGATCTTCATGAGATCCTGGTACACAGTCAACACTTCACTAATCTACAGATGAGGATCTGCTAATGAGGAGACTCCCAGCTGAGCACACACATCAATCAGGCCTTTACGGCAGCCTGCTTTTCAGGTGATGATCTATCTCTAAGGTTTGCTCTGTTCCTATATGATTCTTTTTTTTTTGTTTTTGTTGTTGTGGCATGTGGGATCTAGTTCCCTGACCAGGGATCAAACCAGGGCCCACTGTATTGAGAGCATTGAGTCTTAGCCACTGGACCACCAGGGAAGTCCCTGTTCCTATATGATTCCGTTCCATAGCGTTCACTCTGCTGCTCCTGATTATCACTATAGTTTGACAACCTGAACTTCCTGTTTCTGTGTACATCTTGATAACCCAGTCCTGAACCTACCTCTGCAGTGACAACATTAGCTTCATGGCAAAATGTCTACTTAACTCAAGAATCTTCCCTCTGTTATGAGGAGTCTCAGGTTTACTAACCTGATGCTGACTTCTTTAAAAATGTTCTGACACTGAAGACTACCTCAACTGTAGTTAATTCAGAAAAGAAGATTCAAAGCTCTTTAGCTTATTTATCAAGAATTTCAATAGCTACATCAAATTTTTGTCACAAAGATTTTTGCAAAAGGTCATTTATATACATATGTGTACTTGGTGTGAAAATATATATTCTCTCTCTTTCACGCACACACACACACACACACACACACACAGAGCTCTTAAATTTTACTGGAATAATTAATTCACCTAGCATGGGTTGGCAATATCTTTCCAGAAAATAGTTTATACTTTTGGACTCACCATTAATCTCACCAGGTCAATTTACAGCAGAACTGTTTTACTGGAAGAAATGCCAAAAGGTAAAATTACCTTTTATCTTCTTTGTAATAACAAATTAGCTCAATTCTCTATCTGTTTTTTCTTTCCTTCAGCTTGGTCTTGGAAAAACTATTATTTTAGTTAACATACGAGTTGCCAACCAATGTCCATGGACTGTTTCTATCAAGGAGATGTGTTTTCTTTGGCTAGAGAAATATTTTATAATATTTAAATTTGAAAGTTTTTAGATAACAGCATGCAATTTCCAATTAAACACAATTCTTAACATTTTATATTATCTTTAACCTAGATCTCCATGTATGCACGTTTCTTGCCTTATCTTTAATAGAATTTGAGCTTGAAACATCTGATCTAAAACCAGCTTTACATATGAGCATACACAAAATGCAGCTATAATTTACATACAGTAAAATGCAACAATTTTATGTGTCTAGTTTCTTTACTTTGACAGACAAATACACCCATGAAATTAACACCACAGTCAAGATACATAATATTTCTATCACCCTGAAAGTTTCCTTGTGCCTCTTTGTTCTAAAATGTAATGTAAATGTTATCATAGAATATATTTTATCCTATTAGCTTCACTAGATCACCATCATTTTTGTCTTTTGAGATGCATCCACGTTGTGTCTCTATTGCTGAGTAATAATTGCATCATAGGGATATGCCACTTTTTTATTGATTCACAAGTTGATGGACACTTTGTTTCCAATTTTTAGTTATGATGAATAAAACTGCTATGAACATTTGTACTGTCTTTATGTTGATATATGTATTTATTTATCTTGGATCCTACAGCCAATAGCCTTTGTTGTCCCCTTTATTTTTAAATGGCTCCATGCTCTATCTTATTTAATGAGTTCATTTCAGTAAACATCTACTGAGCATCTATTACGAACCATGCACTCTAGCAGACTCTAGGTATACAAGACATATAGTCAAAATTTGCTTCTCATAAGGAAACAAATCCGGGATAATAATCCAACTTTTAAAAATTACCAAATGGTATGATATTTTCTAAAGAACATTTAACATATATTATTTGAGGGGGGGGGGAGCAAACTTTTCACACAGGAAATGTCAATGTAATATAACAAAAGAATACAAGAAATTCTAGTTGATGTTAACACCATGAAGAACAAAGAGTAACACATTATCTTTGGGGAACTGCAATTAAATTGGTAGGTGAGGATGTAAAATCTAAGTGGAGAAAAGACAGGTATTAAATGTAGATATGTAGGCAGACCATTTGAATCTTACTTAGATGTAGAAATTCTAGGAAAGATTTTGCACAGAGGAGTAAAAAAAAAAAAAATCAGAGTTTTGTTTCAGAAAGTTTGCACTGGCAGCAGGATAGCAGCGCGATTTGGAGGAAGTTGAAGGCAGGAGCCAAACTTCTGCAAGAATTGAAGCAGCTTTGGGAGGGTTTGTTAACTGACTACAAGTAAGAAGGAGCAGAACTCCTAAATTTCTTATTGTATAACTCGTTAGATGGGATGTTTTTAAGGAAAGTTTAAATATATCAGACAATTGGTATATAAAGATAAAATTACCATCTTCTTAAATTCTCATGGAGTTTGAGGTTCCGGTGGTATATCTGGGTGGTTATGTCCAGTAGGAATTTGGTTGTACAGATCTGAACCTCAGGAGAGGGCTCTAGGCAGATCTATGAAGGCAGATTTTATTTTTATTTTTAAAGTTTTTTTAAAGATTTTTTTTTTTGATGTGGACCATTCTTACAAGTCATTATTGAATTTGTTACAATATTGCTTCTGTTTTATGTTTTGGTTTTTTGGCCGCGAGGCATGTGGGATCTTAGCTCCCCGACCAGGGGTTAAACCCGCACACCCTGCACTGGAAAGCGAAGTCTTGACCACTGGACCACCAGGGAAGTCTCAAAGACAGATTTTAGACTCAGGAGAGTATAAGCGTCTGCAACACCTGTGGATGTGAATGAATTAATTCACCCTTATGTATGAGGAAAAATAATAAAAATTATGAGAAAATCCTGGTGAATGCAAGGAAGTTGCAGTGTACTGAATGTTTATGTCCCTCCAAAATTCATATTTTGAAATCCTAACCCCAGTGCGATGGTATTAGGAGGTGGGGCCTTTGGGAGGTGATTAGGTCTTTAGGATAGAGCCCTCCTGAATGAGATTGGTGCCCTTAAAAAAGTGACCCCAGAGAGCTCCCCCTTCCACCATATGATTTCAGAGAGAGAAGGTGGCATCTATGAACTAGGAAGCAGGCTCTCATCAGATACCAAATCTGCTGGTACTTTGATCTTGGACTTTCTAGCCTCCAGGACTGTGAGAGATAATTTCTGTTATTTATAGCCACCCAGTCTGTAGTACAGCAGGACCAAAGAGACTAAGAGAGAAGTGGACTTCAGGAAAGAGGTTGAAAGGAGAAGCAGAGAGAAATACGGTGAGCCATGAGAGGTAGCACAGAAGACATCGTATTGTTTCAAGATGAGGAAGTGAACAGAATGGCCAAAGTTGAAGAGGTTAATGAATTTTTAAAATATCATGATTAGGAAATCATTGTTGAATCTGTAAAGAAGATATTTAGAAGAATAACATGGATTGAAGGCAAGAATATACAATACTGAGAAGTGAGTGTTAGGTAATAAAGTGGAAACATTAAACAAAGTTGTCATAATAAAACTATGTGGCTACTAGCTCAATAAACACAGGGTCCTCAGAAGGTCTTCAAAATTGGAGGTATTTAAATATGATTAAATTTTGATGGATAAATTAAATAAAAATGAGAGGAAATGATTAAAATAAGATAAAATGGGTTGTAATGTAGAGCAGTTGGTGAAATTACACTTGGATAGGATAAAGATCAGCTTGCTCTTTCTTAGACATCTGGTTCTCAAGGTGTTCCCCAAACCAGCAGCATGAGCATCTCCTTGGAAATTACTAGAAATGAAAATTTTCAAGTCTTACCCTAGACCTACTAAATTAGAAAGTCTGGGCTTGGAGCCCAACATTCTGTGTTTAAAAAAAACCCTTCATGTAGCATTTTTGCACAATAAAGTTTGAGAACCACTGGATCAGACAAAAAGGAACGACAGAAGAGATTGCAATAGGTTTAGAAGGTGACAGGTATAATAAACTGAAAGAAATCATGCTTAGTAGCTTCAATTACATCTGTGGATTTGAAGATGAGGCCAAGGATAGAGAAATAAACATTTTGAGAGAAGTGATGAAATTCTTCAGTATCTACTCCCTGTAATGGAAGATGAATCTGGCTGCTGATGGGACATAAAAAAGGATTGCTAAGTGTCCCTGAGGGTCCTGCTGAGACTTCAGAACGGCATCCTTCTTCACAGTTATAGGATTTTTCTTCAGTAGTTTTCAGCGACTTTTGACAAGGCAAAAAAGTGGAGGCCTTATCTTAGGAAATGGGCCAAAGAAATGCAGACACTGATACTATTCTAATCATTGTGCCTTCTCCTCACAACCCTCTAAATTCTAGTATCTTAAAAAATATGACAATTCCTTTTGTAACCTTCTGTTTCATGACATGGACTAATTTATATGAGTAGTGAGATCACCTGGGATTTAGATTCTAGTGAGACAGACTAGTTGTAAAGCATGCGGTTTGCTTTAGTTAAATTGCTTGTAGCTGTATGAACTCATGGCAATACTGTTAATGGCTGTACTATCTCTCCACTCCAGAGCCATTAATGTGTCTCCACTGAAACTGCACGCAATAGAGTCTTATTTACTTCATTAAACACTATGCCTGACTGGACTTCTTTGAGAGATATCTTTATTTCCTGCATGAAACGCTATGAAGTTAAAACTTCTGGAAGCCTTATACAGTGTTCTGAGGACTGTCTACTAAGAACTGGACAATACTTTCTTACCTGTAAAATTATTTGAATACTTCCTTATTTAACAGGTCACTGGATGCAACTTGCCTCCAAAAATTAAATTCTTTCTAGAGATTTAACAGAAGGGTTTCAATAGTAAGGATTCTGCATTTTCTTTTGACATTTGCTTCACCTAAAGTTTTGGAGACTCTTTCATCCTACACTTTACTAGGCAGTAAAAGTTATAAAGTTGAATTTCACTTAAGCAAAGTTCCAAAATAGCTAAACCTCACTGCTCTGCATAACCAGACAGGAGGACCCATGAAAATGCGTATTTCCTCTGGTTTTTTACTTCTCTTGTAATTATTGTTGTAGTTTGCATAGCTGGTCTTACAAACTTAGAAGAAAAAGGAATAATTGAAATACTCTAGTTGATAAATTGCGCATAGTCCAGACATTTTACTCAATCAAAAAAAAATATCTAGTGGCAAGATGATGGCTGGTTAGTAGAATGTCACTTCATCTATCATAGGTGAATTAAGCAGCATGTAGTTAGAGCCCAAGTTGGATTTCTCTATTTTCCAAACTGACATTTAAGTGACATTTCCAACATGAAAGGTACTGATTTTTTATAACAATCATATTATGATGATGATTGCTTCCACATTCAGTGTGCTTCAATTTACACATGGGCAATCAGAACGTGTCCATAGTAAGTTACAGTCTCTCCACATCTAACCTAGTTCCAGGGTCTAAATTATTCATAAGGCCCTTATCATCTGGTGAGAGAATATGACTTATTTTCAAAAATCTACATTTAGATTACTTAAAGAGAGTGGTCATTAAAGAGAGAGAGAGAGAAATAACAAAGTTCTGTATAATATGTAAACAACAAACACATGCTATAGAGTATGATTAAGTAAATAACTGATATTGAAGGCAGAGGGGAAAGATAATGGAAAGGCAAACTAACAAGTACTTTGCTAGTATAGAAGCTGAATCCAAACAGTCAGTGCTTCCAGATGCTTTTCTTCCCCATGAATCTTTTTAAAAAAATCCTTCCTTAATTTGTTATCTATTTAAGTTTCTTTTCTAGATCTTAGCTTGAATTTGGAAGTATAATGAAGGAAAAGGAAGCATAATGCTAGCAGTTTGAGATAATTCAGAGACGTAATGCTACTAAAAAACTTACTATGGATTCTTATTGTCACAAATCATTCAGTTGTATAGGAAGACATAATATTGCACAAATACCGCAAAGACTATCAATGTTCCTTTGTATTTTCTTAATGTGCTTTTGTTGATGGTTGCTGAGACAAAAATAATCCGTTAAATCCATCTACTTTACAAGCATTATATGTGTTTGGTTTTGTACTTTTCATTTTAGGTAAAATCTTTTGTACCTTTGTATCTTACTTTAATAATTTAGCTTGCTTGGGAAAGAAAGTTAAAGTAGATTAAATTATATTCAATAAACTATTATGAAATGCTATTGAATTACAGGCTCTTTGCTAGGCACTAGGGTTTGGAAGTTAACAAAAAGACATGGTTTTCAAGTTGTTCACAGAAGAGTGGGGAGATAAGCATATAAACAATGATGGCATCAAATCTAATTAATATGGATGGAGAGCAAGGTAGAGGGGGCTTTCGAGGGAGGTGCAGTCAATTACAGCTGAAAAGTTCAAGAACGAGTTCACAGGAAAGTTGATAAGAATTATCCTTCTTCCTCAGGATAAGTAATATATTTTTTAAAAAAATTTTATGAATCATTTTATGACTTGGGAACTACAAACATTTTTACAAGTCCCTCCATCACTTTTCAAATATATATTCACATGTATATATATTATATTTATATAATATACATATACATACATGTCATATATATGTATGTACCTATGTTTATGTATGTATTTTGTTTCAGATGCTACGCAAAGAACTGAAAATTGTAACAAGTAAGATATATACAGTTTCTTCCTTCATGGATCTTTAATCTACTAGTGGTGTCCAGCTGGAGTTGAACACATTCCAAGGGGTATGCAACATATGCAAATATGGTGTGAGAAGAAATGTTAAAAATTTTATGTGTATATGTTTTAGTGGAAAGGAAAGAAACCAAGGACACATTTACAATAATGTCCTCAGGTAAATCCTAATCCAGGTTATACTTCTCATGCACTCTGCCTTTATTATTCTGGTGGGAGGAGGAATCCACAAGGAAAAGTGAAGCATGGTACTCTCACTCAGTTGTATACTTTTAATATATGTGCACACAATTAAGCCAAATTTTGGACCATTTCTTCTAATATAAACTAAAGTTTAGCTGCTAACCCAACACTAACAAAATTGAAGTGTCTTACATAGATTCTAGTTAAGGGACTACGGTGTGATGAAAATACTTATTATGTAAACACAAGCGAAATAAAAGATGACAGAACCAACCCTTTTTCTATTGCACAAATAATCTTGTCATTAGCCCCAATGTTAATCTGTCCCTTCAAGGTAAAAGTGATGCTGCAACAATGAGTGGGTAAGAAACTGCTTCTTCAAAGCAACTTGCGCTAAGAAGAGATCATTGTCAATACACATACTTAGAAATCTTCCTGGTTTTAATTGCTTTTTGTTATAGTCGTAAGTTAGCTTCTTAGCACATGCTGAGAAGCTGAGTTTGGGATATAAGATCTCTATCAGGGAACAACACCTTTGAAAGGAAGTGGGTGAAGTAGAATTTGACAGAAACAGAAGTCAAATTACGATTCAGGACCCACAAAGCCTTGGCCAATGTTTTAGTCAGCTTGGGCTGCTAAAACAGAATACCATAGACTGGATGGCTTATAAACAACAGAAATTTATTTCTCATAGTTTTGGAGTTCTAGAAGTCTGAGATCATATGTCAGCATGCTCAGATTCTCATGTGATTCCTCTTCTGCTGTTTCCTCACTGTGTACTCTCATGCTGTTTCCTCACTGTGTACTCACGAGAGAGCTCTCATGGGTCTCTTTCATAAGGGCATTAATCCAATTCATGATGGCTCCATCCTCATGACCTAATTACCTACCAAAGGCCTGACTTTCTGATATCATCATATTGGGGGTTATGATTTCAATACATGAATTTTGAGGAGACACAAACATTCAGTCCATAACAGCCAACCCCACAGGGGCTCTGGAGGACTATTTCCTAACAGAATTGTCTGATGCCTGGCTGAGATAATGGATCTTAACACTCCAGTGTTGCTCAGTTAGCAGATGCAGAATGCCCCAGGAAGGCATGAGCTTTGGTGAGGGAGCCTTCTGCAATTGAGGCAAGCCCTAAAGGGTCACAGTGGTGTTGAATTCGATATTTTTAAAGATATAATACCTTTCTATTCAGTTGATAGAATCTATTGATTGATGGAAGTTAGAAATGTAGTGCCAACTAGAAGAGACGTCACCCTCATCAGTGGAAAAAAGTTGACTTTTTTGATTGATGTCTGAAATCTATGAATCTATGAAATGAATGTCTGTATGATTTAAAATCTATGGAACATGATAAAGACTATCTAAGGATAAAAAAATAAGTAGCCCATGCAGAGTGTTTAAAAATAGTAAGAAGAAAAATTTTCACATATCAAGTCTGTTTTATTCAATATAATATTTACAATTTTTCCCATCTATTGTCCTCATAGGACTACAAACACTATAAAGCTAGGAACTAAATTTGTAGTTACTAAAATTCGTAACTACAAATCTACATATAGTTTGTTGAAAGTATACTTTCAACAAATAAAGAATAGAAAAGAGACCAGTTCACAAAATATGAAAGGGTAGACACATGGTGGCTAATCCCTACTACTAAAAAATCACTAAGTGATAATAAAGGAGAAAAAAAGTATAAATATACAAGTACTAAGTTAAAAAACAATGAAATAACAGGGATATCAATATTTTTTAAGATGCAATGCAGGTAGATGATTGGAAACCAGACTAGGAAACCAAAGAATGAAAACTGAGTGCTAAATGGGAGAAATCAAGACATGAATTTTGTGCAAGAGAAATTCAGAGAAATTCAGGAATCTGAGGTACTTACATGTCCAATGTGAGGTATAACAATATTGAAATACTGAAAACAATGTGACTTCTGCTTTCAGAGAAGGCATGGAATAAATTTTGAAGTTGCTATTTCTGTCCTTTAAACAAGAAAAGCAGTAGAAACTAAAAATCAATTACTTTTCTTGTAATCATTATAGAACACAGGTCACCAAGCAAAATGCCACCCTGAAATCTGGGGAGTCAGGCAAATCCAGAGTGATACTGCAGTTGAAATCTGCTAATCTAAAGCAGTAGTTACTGGATCCATAAACAAGTAGGACCACTTAAAGGGTAATTTTGACTAATGCTGGAGGCTATGTGTGGACTAATAGGGAAGAGAAACTCCTGGGTTCTTTGTTGAACCTCCACAGTTTCATGGGCTCTCTCTAGGAAACCATGAGGTTCTATGGTGAAGATGCAAAAAAGATCTCCTCTTGTCTCTGGCATGGGTAGAAGAATATTCATTGTGAAACATGTCCAGTGCCTTCTCCAAAACATAGGTGTACTCTCCAGGGAAAAAGGGTTTGCCAGAAGGCAATTCTGAAATCTTATCCCAGCTGAGAAAAGGGAACTCCTCCCCACAGGCAGGCCACCGCTGCTGGCATTCTATCTAACCTAAGCGGGGAGAGGGCAATAACAGGGGACAGAACTTCAAAAAAATAGGTGGAAATGTTGTCACTCAGGACTAGTGTACTGTATAGGGGAAAAAGGTATTTCACCCAAGAAATACCTGTAAAGGTAACACAACCAAGAAACAGGGCCACTAAAAGACTGGGACTTAGAAGACTACAGAATGTTCCTCCTACCCCACATTTTATCACCAAACCAACAAGGCTTCAGTCTAATAACAGTGGATTACATCTGAAAAGGAAAAAGAAACAGACTTTTGAAAGAGTACATATGGAATCCACGAAGTCAGAAGAGGAGATAAAAATGAGGACACTAGAAAAGATTAGAAGCTTGGTACCTTTAACTCCAACAATCATTAAAGCTCCAGCAATCATTAAACAGTGAATCCCCTGTCCAGATTCATAGACATAATCACATTAAAGGCCCATTTAATCTCATTTTCTATTGTCCCATATATTAAAAGCCATATAGGTTTCCACAAAATCTTACAACGCATGAAAAAAATGCAAGAAAAACAAAACAGTTTGAGGAGACAAAGTTATCATAAAAACCAGACAGCTAAGACACAGATTTTGGAATTATCAGACTGAAGGGTTAAAATAACTAAAGTTAGTTTTAATCTAGGGAAACCACTAATTTTTTTAAAGAAGCATAATTGGTGAGTTCAGAGAAGAGAAAAAAAAAGTAGCTTATATAAAATGCTCCATTAAGGCCAGGGAAGATATAAAAAGAGGGAAAGAAAAAGAAACAGAACAAAGTCAACTAATAGAAAACAGTTTAGAATTTGGTAGATTATAATCCAACTGTATTGGATAATCACTTTATATGTAAATGTCCTAAATACACATAACAAGACAGATTATCAGTGTGGATTTTTTTAACAAAAGAAAAACCAAGAACAAATATATGCTGTCTATAAGTAACTCAAGACTCAGGTTAAATGTAAGAGAATACAGAAGTATATACATGTGAACGTTAGAAAAGAAAGCTGAAGTAGCTATATTTATGTAAAATATGGCAGAATTCCTAATAAGGAAAACTATAAAAGATAAAGAGAACATTGTTACATAGTAATTATTGGTTCAAATTTCCAATAAAAATAAAAATTTGAATGTGTATGCACCTGAAAGAGTATCAAAATACATGAGATAAAAATGATGGAACTGACAATAGAAATAGAAAATTCCACTAAAGTAGTTGGAGACATCAACACTTCTCTATCAGTAATTTACAGATGAAACAGGTAGAAGATTAGGAGGGATACAGACAACATAAAATGTACTATTAATCAATTTAGTCGAATTGACATTTATAGAGTTCTCCATTTAACAGCAGGAAAATACACCTTCTTTTTAAGCTCACATGGATCACTCACCAAGATAGTCTGCATTCTGGGCTACAGAACATTCCCTAAACATTTATAAAAATATAAATAAACCATATTAAATATGTTCTCAAAGCACATGGAATTAAACTAAAAATTAACTAAAAATCAAAAACAAAAAGATAGCTGGAATTTTCCCCAAAATATTTGGAAAATAAGCATGATTCTAAATAATCAGATGGTCAAAGAAGAGGTCTCAAGAAAGATTTTAAATTCTTTGAATTAAATGAAAATGAAAACAAAACTTATCTGAATTTGGGAGATACAGTGAAAACAGTAATTAGAGGAAATTTATAGTATTAACCGAATGTCTGTTTTTGGTCTTTATTTTTGACCATTGTGATTTCCTAAATCATAAGAACAAAACTGATAAAAGCATCTTTTGTTATAATGTTGGGGTTTGTTCCCAATTCCCAAAATAGCTCAGGAGAGATAAAAGTGAAAGGAGCATCTTTTGTTATTCATAACATGCCCCTTTCAGCCACAGTTTATGTTAATGAGGTGAGTTTTGGAAAGCCCTCTGGACAGAGGCTGGTTGCCAGGAGAATCAACCACTTACCAGAGAGTTGGAACTTTCAGTCCCACTCTGGGCCTCTGGGGAGGGAAGAGAGACTGGAGGTTGACTTCATTCACCAACGGCCAACGATTTTTTAATCAATCATGCCAAGGGACATAATGAAGCCTCCATAAAAAACCTGGAGTTCAGGGAGCTTCTGAGTTAGGGAACACATGGAGGTATTGGAAGGGTGGCATGCCTGAGAAGGGTATTGAAGCTTGGTACTACTTCTCCCATACCTTCCCTATGCATCTCTTCCATCTGGACATTGCTGAGTTATATCCTTTTATAATAAATTGATAGTACAGTAAGTAAATGGTTTTTCCTAAATTCTGTGAGCCATTCTAACAAATTAACAAACCCGAAGAGTGGGCAGTGGGAACTCTGATTTATAACCAATCACCAGAGGCCTGAACTTGAGACTGGCATCTGAAGTTGGGGGCAGTCTTGCAGGTCTGGGCTCTTAACTTGTGAGATCTGGTGAGAACTCCAGGTAGGTAGTAGTGTCAGAATACAACTGAGTTGAATTGAATTGAATTGAATTGTAGGACACCCAGTTAGTGTTCAAAGACTCAGAGAAGTGGTTGGTGTGGAAAAACCCCCACATTTTCCGTGTCAGAAGTGTAATGTGTATAGTAGAAAGAGCCTTTCCTTTTAAGAACTAATGAAAATTTGAGCAACATTAATTAAATCAAGACTACGAAAACAACAGAGAAAACCAATAAAATTAAAAGTTCTTCTGCTGAAAAGATTTTAAAAAAATGAATAAACCATTAGCCAGGCAAGCCAAGAAAAAAACCCACAAATTACCAATATCAGAAATGAGACAGGGTTCATCGCTAATGATTTAATGGATATTAAAAGGATACTAAAGGAATAATACATTCAAGTCTATGCCCATACTTTGATAACTTACATGAAATTGACCACTTCTTTGAAAGACACAAACTAGCCAACTCACACAAGAAAAATTAGGTAGTATAAATAGAAATTGAATCAATAATTAATAAACGTCCAAAAAAGAAAGCACCAAACCCATATGGTTTTACTGGGTAATTCTACCAAATATTTCAGGGAGAAATGATACTAATTTCCCACAATTTCTTCCAAAAGTTAGAAGCAACATTTCTTCCAAAATTAGAAGTTACATTTCTAATTCATTCTGTAAGGCCAGCATTACCCCAGTAACAAGACCAGATAGAGATACTACAAGAGAAGAAAGCATCAAACCAGTATTTTTCATAAACATAGATGGAAAATCCTTAACAAAGTATTAGTGACTCATCTGGCAATATATAAAAGAGATAATATATTATGACCAACTGAGATTCCTTCCAGGAAAGCAAGGCTAGTCAACAATCGTTCATTAAGCAATCTATGTAATTCATTACATTAACAGACTGAATAAGATAAAACACATGAGCATACCAATGGATGCAGAATAAGCACTCAATAAACACTTATTCATGATAAGTACTCTCAGCAAATAAATAACAGAGGGGAACTACATTAATCTAATAAATGAAATGTACAAAAAACCTACATCGAACCTCATACTTAATGGTGAGAAAGTGAACAATTTCCTGCTAAAATTAGGAGTAGGGCCAGGGTGTCCTTTACTACCATTCTTTTTTAACATTATACTGGATGTCCTAGCAGACGCATTAAGACATGAAAAAAATTATATAGAGAGATATTGGAAAAGATATAATAAAGATCTTTAGTCAAACATGACAGAATTGTCTATATAGAAAACCCCAAAGATTCTACAGAAATAATCTGGAGCTAATAAGCAATTATGCAAAGGTCACAGGATACAAGGTCAAAATACAATCATCCACTTAAAAGTCAATCACTCTCCTATATGTCAGCAAAAAACAATTGGAACTTGAAATAAAAAAAAAACCAACTATAATAATATCAAGAAAGTCAAGTACTTAGGTATAAATCTAACTAAATATTTACAGGATCTGTATGTGAAAAACTATACAACAGTAATGAAAAAAACCAAAGAAGACATACATAGAAGGTGAAATATTCTATGTTCATATATTGGAGAAATCAATATTGTGAAGATGTTAATTCCTCCCAATTTGATCAATAGATTCAACACAATTCAGATCAATGTCTCAGCAAGCTGCTTTGTAAATATTGACAAACTGATTCTAAAATTTACATGGGAAAGCACAGGACCTAGAATAACCATTACATAATGAAGTCACCTATTGACTGTTTTCCCATTCAGTGTTGCCAAGTGTGTAAAATGATTTGGAAGTATGAATCAAAATATAATGATATGATTTAAGAAAATGTTTCTGTATTCACTCAAGTAAAAGTGAAAGAGAGAGAGACAGAAGTAAAGAAGGAAGGAAAAATAAAGGAGGAAGAAGGAGGGAAGGAAGGGGGGAGAGAGAGAGAAGAAAGAAAAGAAAGAAAGAGAAAGAAGGAAGGGAGGGAGGGAGGGAAGGAAGAAAGGACAGGAGAAATGACAGGAGGAAGGCAAAGGGAAAAAAAAGAAAAAAACAGATACGTTGATTAGAAAGACAGTTTGGGGCTGTTTTTAAAAGTTAATGCGAAAATTCACCTAACAAGTTTTTTTTTCCTTAAAGAAGAAAGAGCTTCAGAGTATACACTGGGAGAGACTTTGTCAACTTCAAATGCAGCTTTAGTAGATGAAGTCACAAAGCTTATTTCTGAAGTAGATGAGGTCTCTCTTATTACCAAAATATTAGTCATCTTTATTGCCATTTGTAATTAATTCCTTGTGGATGATTTTCTAACCTATGAGTACTTCAAAATTCTTTTATTTTTTAAACACGAATGCTTTCTTGCCAGTAAAGTTATAGGTTCATAAGCTTTTTGTTCTTAGTGAAGAATATATTGAACTTTTAAAAAGTTTAATTGTCCCAGGCTCTTGAGATGATACATGTGCATTTCAGAATGAATTATTCTTCCTTTCTAATACATTTTAAAACACAGAATACAATGCTTTCTTAATCACTGTAAATGGAAATCCAAAGGTGCAATATCTGGTGAATACGGCGGATGAATCAGAACTTCCCAGCCAAGCTGTAACAGTTTTTGCCTGTCATCAAAGAAACATGCGGTCTTGCGTTATCCTGATAGAAGATTATGCGTTTTCTGTTGACCAATTCTGGACACTTCGTCAAGTGCCACTTTCAGTTGGTCTAATGGGGAGCAGCAACTGTTGGAATTAATCATTTGGTTTTCCGAAAGGAGCTCATAATAGAGGACTCCCTTCTAATCCCACCATTATGTACAGCATCACCTTCCTTGGATGAAGACTGGCCTTTGGTGTGGTTGGCGGTGGTTCATTTCGCTTGCCCCACAATCTCTTCCATTCCACATTGTTGTACAGTATCTACACTTTTCATCGCCAGTCACAATTTGTTTTAAAAATGGAATGTTTTCATTACATTTCAGTAGAGAATCGCATGCGGAAATATGGTCAAGAAGGTTTCTTTTCGCTTATGTGGAACCCAAACATCAAAGAGGTGAATGTAACCACACTGGTGCAAGTGATTTCAGTGCTTGATTTGGATATTTTGAGTATGTCAGCTATCTCCTGCACAGTATAACATCGATTGTTCTCAGTTATTGTTTCAATTTGATCACTCTCAACTTCAACTGGTCTACCCAACCATGGAGCATTGTCCAGCAAGAAATCTCCAGCACGAAACTTGGCAGACCACTTTTGACACGTTTGATCAGTCGCAGCACCTTCTCCATACACTGTGCAAATCTTTTTGTGCGTTTCAGTTGCGTTTTTACCTTTCTTGAAATAATAAAGCATAAAATGCCAAAAATGTTGCTTCTATTCTTCCATCTTCAATATTAAAATGGCTACACAAAAATTCACCAATTTTGATGTCTTTTTTTAAATGCACGCTGATGTGACAACTGTCACACACAATCTAACAAAATTATTTCAAATGAAGTTAAAGACAACTAAGTGCTACTAGAACCATCTTATGGAAAAAATAGAACCTTTCGGCCCACCCAATACGTTCCCACCAACAGTGCACAAGGGTTCCCTTTTCTCCACATCTTTGCTAACACCTGTTGTTTCTTGTCTTTTTGATAATAGCCATTCTGACAGGTGTGAGGTGGTATCTTATTGTGGTTTTGATTTGCATTTCCCTGATGATTAATGATGTTGAACATCTTTTCATGTGTCAGTTGGACATGTGTATGTCTTCTTTGGAAAAAATGTCTATTCAGGTGTTCTGCTCATTTTTTTTTTCTGCTCATTTTTAATTGGGTTGTCTGGTTTCTTTGATATTGAGTTATATGAGTTCTTTATATATTTTGAATGTCAACCAATTATTGGATATATAGCTTGCAATATCTTCTCCCATTCAGTAGGCTGCCTTTTTGTTTTGTTGGTGGCTTCTTCTGCTGTACAAAAGCTTTTTGGTTTGAGGTAGTCCCATTTGTCTATTTTTGCTTTATTGCCCTTGCCTGAGGAGACATATCCAATAAATTTCGCTAAGACAGATGTCAGAGAGGTTATTGCCTATGTTTTCTTTGAGGAGTTTTATGGTTTCAGGTTCTATATTTAAACCTTTAATCCATTTCGAGTTTATTTTTGTATATGGTGTAAGAAAGTGCTCCAGATTCATTCTTTTTCTTGTACCTGTCCTGTTTTCTCAGCACCGTTTATTGAAGAAGTTGTCTTTTACCCATTGTATATTCTTGCCATCCTCATCATAGGTTAATTGACCATATTTCTAGACACTCATATTCTGTTCCATTGATCTATGTGTCTGTTTTTTTGTGTCAGTACCATATATTTTGATTACTATAGCCTTGTAGCATAGTATCAAGTCAGGAGCATGATATCTCCAGCTTTGTTCTTTTTTCCCAAGATTGCTTTGGTTATTCAGGGTCTTTTATGGTTCCATACAGATTTTACGATTATTTGTTCTAGTTCTGTGAAAAAAATGTCATTGGAATTTTGATAGGGACTGTATTAAATCGGTAGATTGCTTTGAGTACTATGGACGTTTTTATGATATTGATTATCCCAATCCATAAGCACAGAATACCTTTCCATTATTTGTATCTTCTTCAATTCTTTGCACTAATGTCTTATAATTTTCAATATATAGGTCTTTCACCTCCTTGGATAAATTTACTTCTAGGTGTTTTATTACTTTTGATGGAATTGTAAATGGGATTGTTTTCTTAATTACTTTTGAATAGTTTGTTATTGGTGTATAGAAATGCAACAGATTTTTGTATATTAATCTTGTATCTTAAACTTTACTGAATTCATTTATTAGTTCTAACAGTTTTTTTGTGGAGTTTTTGGGATTTTTTTTTTTTTTTAATATAGTATCATGTCCTCTACAAACTGTGACAGTTTTACATCTTCCTTTTCCAATTTGGATAACTTTCATTTCTTTTTCTTGTCTAATAGCTGTGGCTAAGATTTCCAATACACGTAGAATAGACATGGCAAGAGTGAGCATCCTTGTCTTGTTCCTTGTTCCTTTCAGCATCTTTGTTCCTTGTTCCTTGCTCCTTTCAGCATCCTGGTTCCTTGCTCCTTTCAGCTTTTTACCATTAAGTATGAAGTTAGCTATGGGTTTGTCATATACAGCTTTTATTATGTTGAGGTATATTCCCTCTATACTCACATTATTCAGAATTTTTATCATAAATGGCTGTTAAATTTTGTCAAAAGCTTTTTATGCATCTGCTGAAATGATAATGATTTCTATAAATTTTGTCAAAAGCTTTTATATGCATCTACTGAAATGATAATGATTTTTATCCTTTTTTTGTTAATGTGGTGTTACACATTGATTGATTTATAAATGTTAAACCATCCTTGCATCCCTGGAATAAATTTCACTTAATCATGGTATATGATCCTTTGGCTTGCTAATATTTTGGATTTGGCTTGCTAATATTTTGTTGAGAATTTCTGCATCTATGTTCATCAGTCATATTGGCCTGAAATTTTCTTTTTTTGTAGTCTTTGTCTGGTTTTAGTATTAGGGTAATGCTGGCCTTGTAAACTGAACTTGAAAGTGTCCCTTTTTTCTTAAAATTTTCAGAATAATTTGAGAAGGATAGGTATTAACTCTTCTTTAAATGTTTGGTAGAATTCACCTGTGAAGTCATCTGGACTGGACTTTTGTCTTGGGGCAGTTTTTTGATTACTGATTCAATTTTGTTACTAATAATTAGACTATTCAGGTTTTCTACCCCAGTTTTCTTTTCTTTTCTATTTTCATTGAATATCTTTTTCCATCCTTTCACTTTCAGTCTATTTTGTCTTTATATCTAAGAAGAGTCTCTTACAGGCAGCCTATTGATGGGTTTTATTTTTTATTCATTCTGCTACCCTATGTCTCTTGATTGAGCCATTTGTCCATTTACATTTAAAATAATTACTTCTAGGTATGTATTTATTGAAATTTAGTTCATTGTTTTCTGGATATTAGTTCTTCCTTTGTTAAATTAATAGTTTGTAGACTCATTTGCTCTCCAGATTGATGTGTATCATCATATAGTTAATATTTAAACATGAAATTATTTCAACTGTAGAAGTTAGTCACAAATTGTTTTGAAGTTTATTAAAATGTTTTATGTTGCAAGAGTATGGAAAATTTCTAGAAAAATTCAAAAAAAATGACACAGCACTGCCAACAAAAATAAAGTAATTAAAATTTGGAGGGCCCATGTTTTATTCCCCATGTATGTACTATCCCTGTCTAACACTCTGTCAGAAATTTTACTGTGTTAGAGAATTAGAGAGGAAAGTAAAATTTAGCTATTTTATATGTATATCCACTAATTATATGCCTTGGTATCAAATAAGTATCTTCAGAACTCCTTATTAATGGACTTCTTTTAACAAGACAATAACAGTTGTTCCAAAATCACAGTTTCTTCCAAGTTTTTTATCATTCTTAAAATGGATACTTCCTAATTAACCTAATTTTGCTTGAGATCACATGTGCTATAAATGAAGTGTCTGATGTTCGGCAATATCACTTTTACACCTGCATAAAATTAATATTTCATCATTTAAAAAATACAAAATGCCATTTCATTATAGAGTATTTTGAGAATACAGGAAAAAAAAAATCATTCATAGGCCTACAACCTAAAACAATTACCATTAACATTTTGACCTATTGTTTTTCAAATATTTTCCTAAACATAGTTGTTTTGTAATTCTTGTTTGCTATATAGACAATATTGCACAGGAATTAAGAGTGTGAGCTCAGAGTCAGCCAGAATAGGTTTGAAATCATGTTCAACTATTCATTTATTTTATTCCTTAGTTTCTTCACCTGTAAAATTGGTATCATAAGTGTAGGAATTTTTAATTCAGAAGGCAGTAGTAAAAATTAAATAGGATAACACATATAAGTAAAAGCTTTGGCATAGGAACTATTCTAAATTAGTGCATAACTGTTTATGTATAATACATTTGTGAATTTAATTCTGTAATCTTTTTATACATATATTGTAAACATAAGACTTTTTCATGTGTTACAGAAACTTCTCAATCATTTTCAATGTTATGATATTCTTTGAAGTTTATATACATCCATTAAAACATATTTAAATGTTTAGATTGTTTTAATATATATTAGTAAAAGCAACTGTGATAAAGGATCCAAATAATAATAAACTTCTGTCAATCGTGCATCTGAAATCAGCAAATTTTAAAATTTTCATAATTGTTTAGATATTTGTTAAAAATAAATAAAAATATACAGCAAAAGTGAAGTTTATTTTGTTCTTTTTTTATGTTTCTCTCACTAGAGGCAATTGGTATAAATTTTATGTGTATATTTTATACATTTACATTTATATACACACTATACATATATGTACTTATAAGTATTATAGTATTATTTTCCAAATTTATACAAATATTATCATATGTTAACATTATTGATTTTTATTGGTTCATCTGTACAAGAGTTATATTTCTCCAATTAATAAGTCTCATTCATTTTTTTGTCTGTGTTAATCTGAATAACAGCCCCCAAATATTGCCCATGTCCTAATCCCTGGAACCACTGAATGTTACCTTACATGGCAGAAGACACTTTGCAGATGTGACTATCTGATACTGATCAGGAGATTACCCTCAATTATGCAGGCATAAGAGTCCTTATAAGAGAGATGCAGAAGGAGTCAGAGTCAGAGGAAAAGGCCATGTGATGTTGGAAGCAGAGACTGGAGTGATGTGCTTTGAAGATGGAGGAAGCGGCCACAAGCCAAGGAATACAGGTAGCCACTAGAAGCTGAAAGGGCAAGGAAACAGAATCTCCAGAAAAAAACCAGCCCCTCAAGTTATTTTAATGACTTCTGACTTCCAGAAATGTATATTGATATGTTTGTGTTGTATTAAGCCACTAAATTTGTGGTAATTTGTTACAATAGAATATTTTTGGAAACTAATATACTATCCCATAGTAATATTCATATTTTATTTGATTATCTTTTGTTTGACTTAGTTTTCATAGTTTTAGGTGTAACATTTAGTATCGATTCTTTTAGATCAAGCAAACAACAAAAGCCAAGTTTAAAAACACCAATTTGAGGTGAATGCAATCCTTTTGATGTACTATAATTATTGATATAATGTATTTATTTTATCTTAGTTTGAGTGTTCTGTTTCTTTTCCATAGTTTTTGATTTGCATGCTTATCTCCCCACCCTGTCTTCTTCATTTCTATTAGGTTGATATGATTTTTCCATGTGTTGTCTTCTGCTAGTTTGACAGCTACAAATTTAATTCTGTATCTTTGTAATTACCCATAATTTTTCAACATACAGAAACATATCAACTCACAAACTTTAAAGTTATTTGGAAATTTATCCTCTTTCAAATGGAATAACCTTAGCCTATTTTAACTACCCACCACATCAGTCCTATCCAGTTATCACATGTTGATTTTTTATGACCATTGTTTTCTGCATCTCACTCCTTCCTTTCACATTTAATTTTATTCTTACTGAAAAGTATTCTTTAATAGTTGATTCAGCATGAATATGTATGCTTTAAACTGTTTTCACTTTTGTATGTTTGAAAATGTAATTTTACCCTAAATCTTGACTGTTCTTTAGCTCGATGTAGAATTCTAGCTTGACAGTCATCTCAATATTATTGTTGCCAAAGTGATGACAACTCACTGTTGAATGTTATTCCTTGATATGTAATTGGTGTCTTTTTGTATAGCTTTTTTTTAAAGATTTTCTTTTATTTAGCATTCAGATTTTTCCTTAGAAAATGAATGTATTTATTTTTATTTATCTTAATGGGCTCTCACTGAATTTTAAGCCAGTTTTTCTTCAATTCTAGAAAAACCTGTTATTATATCTTCAAATATTGTAATTCTAATAAGTCATCTAATCTTGACTTCTAGAACTATTTTTGGATGCTTTAAACATATTATTTATTCTTTTATCTCTTTAACTCTTTGTGTAGATTTCTGGGTAAATTAACCAACACTATCTTCCATACTTCTAATGCTTTCTTTAACTGAGTAATTTCTAGAATTCACCCCAAATACTGTGATACTATTTTTAATATTCAATGACTATAATTTTCACTCCTAATATTTTTAATTGTTTATTTTTATAAATATCTGTTTTTGATTAGTATCTGCTATTTCTATATCACAAATTATCATTTTTGTGTATGCTATTTTTTCCATTATCACTTGGAGGAAACTAAACATACTTATTTTAAACTATTTTTAGAGTACTCTATAACTTACACTTATTTTGAGACAAATTGATGACAATTGGATCTTAGTGGGTAGTTTTCTTCAAGCTCTTTGAAGAGGTTTTTTTGTTGTATATTCATCTTGAATGTGAGCATGCTCTCGCTTTCTCTTTCTCAATCTGTGTTTGTGTGTGTGTGTGTGTGTGTGTGTGTGTGTATCTGGTTATGCTTCCACTATGGCCAACTGTCACTTCACCCCCAATCTTGTGCATTCCTTCGTGAGAATGAGGTTTTCTAACCTCATATCATATAATTAATGTCATAGATCTTTTCACTGAAACAGTGAACACCTTGGCACAAATCCCATCTTGTGGCCACCTCCTCCTTCTTTCAAACTTATTACTGACAAAGTTTTATAGAAGTGGCAACTCCAGAGAGCTGCCACAGTTTGTCTCTACATTTTAAAGGAGTACAGCCCCAGATCCTAATATAAAATGATGGGCCTCACTGAGTCCTCAGTGATATGATGGGAAATTTGGTGATAGTCACCATACTGGAATCAAAATCTCCAAGGCTCTTGCTGAAAATCATGAGCTTCATGGGATTACCCCCCACATAACACTGTGAGAATAGTTTTCCACTTCTGAACTTAGAGAAATTTGTCATCTTTTGAGCATAGTCATGAATTTATTATACTTTAATATTTTCTCATTATTGCTATATGTTATCTGGGGCTCCAGAGAATTAAAGTATGTGCTAATCATACTGTCTCTATTACACTGCAATAGATATCTATATATATTTTTTTCCATTTTGGGTTATTTTTTAGGCCACATTTCCAGAAATGGAATTATTATTTAATTATGAGAGTATGTACTTTCTTAATTCTCTTGATATTACTGCCAAATTTCTATTCTAAATGGTTAACATTCAATTTTGTATTGCTGTTTCCAAAGGCACTTTTTATTTTAAACTAAAAATGCTGTAAAGGGCTGACAAATATTTTAATACCATTTTTATCTGACACAGTCATAAAACCTGCTCTAATTCCTGAGGGTTTAAAACATCCTAAGTGTAGTATATTTAAGTGTTTTATCCCATTCCCCATAACTGTTGTGCTTATGAAACTCAAGAAATAATTCATGTTTTCTTCTGTTACAATCAACACTGTAAGCTGAATTATCTTTTAGTCAGAAAGTCTGCAATAGGAAGAATAATCCCCGAAGATCAGGGCTGAATGAGTCATAGGTGTGATAGACTGAACTTCCTTGAAGATTTTTGGAGAAACTCACTGATGAATGGAGAAATATAGAATTCTCACAGTGCTGCCAGTATAGGAACTGGGACACAGACACAATTAAATATACACTCTTAGTAAAATAGAAAATGAAGGGAAATTGTAAAAACTAATACATATTTTTCACACTATAAAAGTAACTGACCCAAAATATATGAAAAATTACTAGTTCATAGCAAAGTGAGAGACCAAACACACAGTATCAAGAAACGGTTTGCTCTTGGCCAAGAGTTACTTCTTATCAGATTACTTATTTTGTTAAGAAATAAAAATAAAATGTGTTAGTCTATTAGTCACTTGATAAATATGACAATGTTTAGCTGGCTTTTATTCACTTATATTTACTAACTTCTTTTGGCAACACGCTAACACAGCAAAAGCCTTCCTGAAAGTTTTTCAAGATATTTAGTGATATATAGTATGGGTGAAATAGAATCAAATAAATTCTGCACTCTTTTAGCATGCATTCCAGGACAGTTGCTGAAAATTTGAATGACATAATGAGTCTGACTTGTAGAAGCATGAAAGTGTTACTGTGTCCTTAGTTTTAAGTAAAGAAGTGTGCTAGGGACATGAGAGGAGGAGAGGAACAAAAGGCAAGAGTCTCTTAGCTGAGCTTGGATTGGTTGGTTCCACTGATTCAGGGAACTTGGAAGCTGAGATATAGATGGGAGTACTATTTAGCAGCAAGAACTTCCTTATAAGGGCATGCATGCATTTGGGTCTTAGGACACAAATATTCCTTGACTACTCCACCTAGAATTACAGAATCCAAACAACCAATTTCAGCAGCTTTATTTTTCCCCCCTCTATCATAGAAGATGGTGGTTTTGCAAAAACAATTATGATAATGTAATAGACAGAAAGACACCAGCAGACAACAGATCTAGATATGTTCCTTTAATGCGATTAAAAGCAAAATAATTTTTGCAGTTATGAAAAGATAAAATAGAGTTGACCCTTGAATAACACAGGGATTAGGGGTGCCAAACCTCACAGAGTGGAAAATCCACCTACTGCTATCTCTGCCTCAAAAACAAAGGAGTTGATAAATGATTCACCCAAGGGTAGGAAGCTGAAACAGTTTGGACAGAATCAGGACTCAAACCATAATTTTTTTTTATTTTATACAGCATGTTCTTATTAGTTATCTATTTTATACACATTAGTGTATATATGTCAATCCCAATCTCCCAATTCATCCCACCACCACCAACACAAACCCCCCGCTTACCCCCTTTCATGTCCATACGTTTGTTCTCTACATCTGTGTCTCTATTTCTGCCTTGCAAACCAGTTCATCTGTACCATTTTTCTAGATTCCACATATATGCGTTAATATACGATATTTGTTTTTCCCTTTCTGACTTACTTCACTCTGTATGACAGTCTCTAGGTCCATCCATGTCTCTACAAATGACCCAATTTCGTTCCTTTTTATGGCTGAGTAATATTCCATTGTATATATGTACCATATCTTCTTTATCTATTCGTCTGTCAGTGGGCATTTAGGTTGCTTCCATGACCTGGCTATTGTAAACAGTGCTGCAATGAACATTGGCGTGCATGTGTCTTTTTGAATTATGGTCAAACCATAATTCTTTTGATTCCACATATTGTGATCTCTAATTGAGCACAAACTTTTCCTCACATTTAGTTAATTTAAACATCTGTAAAATGAAAATACAGGTACCATATTTACTGGGGAAAAAATCCATGTATAATTGGACCCACGCACTTCAAACCTGTGTTTCTCAAGGGTTATCTGTACTTTCCGAAAGACAGAGAGGTACTACTATCTGGGGACTAGCTTCACTGTATTGAAATTCCAAGAAGGCACCCAACTGTAAATGATAATTTCATATCTTTCAAGGGATAAACTTTGCCAATCTCACTTTATGGCAGGGTGATTAAACCATTTTGATTTCTTTTAACACTACTGGGGACTCTCTCTGGCTACCTGCCTGCCTGTCTACCTTTTGCAAATAATTTCAGAACATTACCAAAGGATTACTATAAATTTGAGTGAATCATTTAACTATTTTTCAGGTACACAATTCATTTAAGAGGCTCTGGATTCTGGACAGCCTGAATTCTACTTCTTTTTTTATAAATTTATTTATTTATTTATTTCTGGCTGCATTGGGTCTTCGTTGCTGCGCGTGGGCTTTCTCTAGTGCCGGCGAGCGGGGGTTACTCTTCCTTGCGGTGCGCAGGCTTCTCATTGCGGTGGCTTCTCTGGTTGTGGAGCATGGGCTCTAGGTGCGTAGGCTTCAGTAGTTTTGGCACATGGGCTCAGTAGTGGTGGCTCGTGGGCTCTAGAGCACAGGCTCAGTAGTTGTGGCACATGGGCTTAGTTGCTCTGTGGCATGTGGGATCTTCCCGGACCAGGGCTCGAACCCGTGTCCCCTGCACTGGCAGGCAGATTCTTAACCACTGCACCACCAGGGAAGTCCCCTGAATTCTATTTCTGCAGGCGGTATTTCCATCAATGAAAAGCTGCTGGGTTTTTAAAATCAGGTAAGTCCAGTTTTACATCCAAGAGTATACAAAAAAGGTCATCAGTCTTGGCAGTTGAACTTTTGAGAAAGAAGAAAAAATTAAATTATCACTAAGCAGAGATATGTTATTTTTTCTCTGTGTTTGGATCTCTTGGATCTCTTTTTCCGATTCATGTTTTTTTTAATGATAAGTTGAGATAGGTGGGTACCTTTACTTTTGGAGTTGGCCTTGCTCTTTGAGATTCTCTGCAGAAAGAAAGGCTGGAAGAGTCTGATCAGGCTCTCTTCTTATTTAATTTTTATGTTAAAGGTCCAAGAGTCTCCAGGCTTACACACATTCCAACCCAGTTGCTCTTTGTTGGTGAGCAGACAACAAAATTTTGAGAAAATTGCCTAGATATCAACAGACGATACACTTTCTTGCTATTTATTCCATAATATATATGGCATAAAAGGCTGGTTTAAGATTCAGATTTAAGACCTCCTTTTCTTACCTCCCTAACCCCAAATTTCAGGGCAATAAATGCTACTATAAGAACTTGAAAGAGTCCATGTATTTTGCAAGTGCCTATCTTACTCTTGTCTATACTTTCACTCAGAATATCGTCTGGGTTTTAATATTACTATAACCAAGGAACATATGAACATAAATAAACAGTACTAAAGTCTTTGGAATATAGTTTAGGATAAGAACCTTGCTTATTTTATACTATCATTCAGTTTATCAAATAAACATTGACATTTACATCAGAGAGCGTTCTGAATTTGTTTTCCTCTAAGAGTTTTATAGTATCCAGTCTTACATTTAGGTATTTAATCCTAAATACCTAAATACCTAAATTTTGAGTTTATTTTTGGTGTATCGTGTTAAAGAGTGTTCTACTTTCCTTTTTTTACATGTAGCTGTCCAGCTTTCCTAGCACCATTTATTGAAGAGACTGTCTTTCATCCATTGTATAGTCTTGCCTCCTTTGTCATAGATTAACTGACCATAGGTGCGTGGGTTTATTTCTTGGCTTTCTATCCTGTTCCATTGATCTGTATTTCTGTTTTTGTGCCAGTACCATATTGTTTTGATGACTGAAGCTTTGTAGTGTAGTCTGAAGTCAGGGATCCTGAGTCCTCCAGCTCCGTTTTTCTTTCTCAAGATTGCTTTGGCTATTTGGGGTCTTTTGTGTCTCCATACAAATTTTAAGATTTTTTCATTCCAGTTCTGTGAAAAATTCCATTGGTAATTTGATAGGGATTGCATATAATCTGTAGATTGCCTTGGATACTACAGTTGTTTTGACAGTATTTATTCTTCCAATCCAAGAACATGGTATATCTTTCCATCTGTGTCACCTTCGACTTCTTTCATCAGCGTTTTATATAGTTTTCAGAGTATAGGTCTTTTGTCTCCTTAGGTAGGTTTATTCCTAGATATTTTATTCTTTTTGATGTGATGGTAAATGGGTTGTTTAATTTCTCTTTCTAATCTTTCATTTTTAGTGTATAGAAATGCAACAGACTTCCATGTATTAATTTTGTATCCTGCAACTTTACCAAATTCATTGATGAGCTCTAGTAGTTTTCTGGTAGCATCTTTAGGATTTTCTATGTATAGTATCATGTCATCTGCAAACAGTGACAGTTTTACTTTTTCTTTTCCAGTGTGGATTCCTTTTATTTCTTTTTCTTCTCTGACTGCCATGGCCAGGACTTCCAAAACTATGTTGAATAAAAGTGGTGAGAGTGGACATCCTTGTCTTGTTCCTGACAATGCTTTCAGCTTTTCACTGTTGATTATGATGTTAGCTGTAGGTTTGTCATATATGATCTTTATTATGTTGAGGTAAGTTCCCTCTATGCCTACTTTCTGGAGAGTTTTTATCATAAATGGATATTGAATTTTCTCAAAAGCTTTTTCTGCACCTATTGAGATGATCATATGGTTTGTGTTCTTCAATTTGTTAATGTGGTGTATCACACTGATTGATTTGAGATACTGAAAAATCCTTGCATCTCTGGGATAAATACCACTTGACCATGGTGTATGATCCTTTTAATGTATTGTTGGATTTGGATTAGAAGTATTTTGTTGAGGACCCATCTCCCAGAGTAATGGAAATAAAAAATAAATAAACAAATGGGACCTAATTAAACTCAAAAGCTTTTGCACAGCAAAGGAAACCATAAACAAAACAAAATGACAACCCACAGAATGGGAGAAAACATTTGCATACATTGAGACTGACAAAGGATTAGTCTCTAAAATTTACAAACAGATGATGAGGCTCAGTATCATAAAACCAGACAACCCAATCAAAAAATGGGCAGAAGACCTACATAGACATTTCTCCAAATGGCAGATGGCTAAGAAGCATATGAAAAGATGTTCAACATCGTTAATTATTAGAGAAATGCAAGTCAAAACTACAATGGGATATCACCTCACACCAGTCAGAATGGCCATCAACAAAAAAATCTACAAACAATAAATGCTGGAGAGGATGTGGAGAAAAAAGAACCCTCCTAGTCCGTTGGTGGGAATGTAAGTTGGTACTACCACTATGGAGTATAGTATGGAGGTTCCTTAGGAAAGTAAAAACAGAGCTACCATGTGATCCAGCAATCCTACTCCTGGGCATATATCCAGTGAAAAACATGGTTTGAAAGGATACATGCACCCCAATATTCACTGCAGCACTGTTTACAATAGCCATGACATGGAAGCAACCTAAATGTCCACTGAGAGAATGGATAAAGAAGATGTGGTACATATATACAGTGGAATGTTACTCAGCCATTAAAAAGAATGAAATAATGCCATTTGCAGCAACATGGATGGACCTGGAGATAATCATCCTAAGTGAAATAATTCAGATAAAGACAAATATATGATATCGCTTATATGTAGAATCTAAAAAAAATTATACAAACGAACTTACTAACAAAACAGAAACAGACTCAGAGACTTAGAAAATGAACTTACGGTTACCAAGGGGGAATGGTGGGGTGGGGGGAGGGACAGATTGGGAGTTTGGGATTGACATATACACACTGCTATATTTAAAAAAATAACCAACAAGGACCTACTGTATAGCACAAGGAACTCTGCTCAATATTCTGTAATAACCTAAGTGGGAAAATAATTTGAAAAAGAATAGATACATGTATAACTGAATCACTTTGCTGTACACCTGAAACTAACACAACATTGTTAATCAACTGTACTCCAATATAAAATAAAAATTTTTTTAAAAAGCATTGACAGAGTTGTCTATTATGTACATGCCATTAGAGATACCTTACTTGTAAGGCTTAATCTGTGTCGGACAGTCTTCTATGAAAAAGTTAATGTTATAGCAAATCAAAAGACAGGTTTCAATATTATTCCCATTTTAAAGATGTTAAAAACAAGACATGAAGACATTAATTGACTCTCCCAAGGTAACAGAATTAATAAAATGGGGAATTGGGATCTGAACTCAGGCAATCTGGTTCTAGAATACTTATTTTGACCACTGAACAATGGAAGATGAACATTACATAGTTTTGTTTCATGTTTTTCCCCCTTGAGAACATTACAATCTATTGATGACAAAGTTTAGGTATGAGATGATCTTTCTAATGACAGATGTCTTGTTTTATTACTATGCTTGCTGCATCACTATTCATTACCTCTCTATCCATCCCAGAATCACAGGCTCTCTAGGATACTATCCTAGACAGATATGACCAATCCTAGTTTTTCAACAGAGGAGTTTGGGAAGTGAATCTTCTTACTAATCCCATATTTCTTCTTACTAATCTTACTAAAAGTAATCCCATGCTTACTATTTGCATTCTTTTTCATGAACATACATTCCTCAGGCTGCAGATTCATCTCTCATTTGCTCTCAAGTGTTATAATATATAAACATTAAAGTAAGTATTATTAAACACTGTTATTTATTTTGGTTTTCTTTCAAGGATATTCCCGCATTTCTTATTGGGTAACTACATATTTATTCAATCCTATCTCATGAATCTTTTCCTAAGTTAATTTTAGAGTTCAGAAATGGACATTATTCTTTAGTCTAGTTGTACTCAGTCTAAGGTACAGGAGAAAGACTGCCTCTGGTTTTCCACGTACCATGTAAATATTTATTGATCCCAATATTTGATTACTTTTCTAGCAACAAAATTTGCCAAACTTGCAAACTGTCTAGCAAGTTTGCCAAACTTGTCTTTACTATGTAACTAAATATGTTTGCTTAATTTTATTGACTGGCAGAAATTATTTTCATTTCATTTTTATACAATTTGAGAGGCTGTTCTTCCAAAATCACACATTTATCTCTATGTCTACTGAAATGCATCTTTTAAGATTTTTAACAAGTTGAATTCTTTACCAATGGCATTTTAAAATGTCTTACTCCAAACAATGCTTTTCAAAAGTACTAGCTATAAATTTAGACGTAGTTAATTAAGATAGAATTAACATTTTAAATGTAAGAATACTCTATTTCAGTAAAACATAACTTTGTATTATAACTAAATAAGTCCGTACACTGCAGTATAAAGATTTTCTAATATTTTGGAAATCATAATGATGGAATTAGCTGTGTAGCTTTATAAATCTTGCCTAAACACTCTGAGTAAATTAAGATATTAGACTAGATAACCCCTTAAGATAATTTGATATGTTATCAATGCCAGTCTATCCACATAATGTCCATGTACATGTATAAAATATAATTTCCTAAACCATTATTTTATTTAAACTATTCTTAATAATGCCAGCTTGTACATAAACTATATAGTTTGAGGGAATTATCCATCACGTGGAGCTTTGTGAAGTAATTCAAACCATCATGGAGCCACCCAGAAATTTCACAGTATGATCTCACCACATCTAATGCCAGAAAATAAAAATGTACTAAACTAAAATAATGATATTAAGAATTGTCTCTGAATTTATCTTACATCAATATCTGCCATCTGACACTTGACATTTTTTATTATCCTTCTTCTGATTGTGATAAAATCTTTTAGACAAGATGCTCTCCTGAGTTGATTCATACACTCTTGTTTCCTATCCTTCTTGATACTGCATTTGAAAGGAAAACTTAAGAAGTTTTACTCACTTTCTCTTGTTTCAGCACCTCTATTGTACTGTGTCTTGGCACATTCCGTTCTCTCTGAGCAAAATACTTTTCCTCCCCTTAGATCTGTGTCTTCTCAGACTGAGAAGCAATATATTTACAGTTGTTGTGATTACTATATGAGTTAGTATATTGGAACAGTACCTGATGGATATGTAACTGTTAGAGAAAAGGGGGGAAAGCTACATTAAAATAATGTGGCATACCCCTTTCTTAGAGTTTGGTGAACATTATTAGAGATCTTGTCATCATATAATACTTGATGGATTTCTTTTTTTTTAATAAATTTATTTATTTATTTATTTTTGGCTGTGTTGGGTCTTCGTTTCTGTGCGAGGGCTTTCTCTAGTTGCGGCAAGCGCGGGCCTCTCACTGTCGTGGCCTCTCTTGCTGCGGAGCACAGGCTCCAGATGCGCAGGCTCAGTAATTGTGGCTCACGGGCTTAGTTGCTCCGTGGCATGTGGGATCTTCCCAGACCAGGGCTCGAACCTGTGTCCCCTGCATTGGCAGGCAGATTCTCAACCACTGCGCCACCAGGGAAGCCCCGGATTTCTTTTTTATCTTCTCTGCTGGACAGTGAGCTACTCGAGAGCTGGTACTATGGCTCATTCATCTCCACATTATCAATGCTTAATACAATGGCACCAATGGAGTTTAGTGGTTTCAAGTAACAGATAAAACTCAGTTGAGAGATCTTAAATTTTATTCATCTGAATTGCTCACCAATAATGTTTGTGAAAAAACCACTTATGTTGAGAGAAGTATAATTACTGCTTCAAAAAGTTCTCCTCGAGCTTAATTCAATTCCATATCAAATTGTTTTTCTTCTCAAAGTAAGATATACTGGGGTACTGGAGATATACTGACTCATATTTAACTTATATTTCTGAATGAATTACATCAGGGGCCAACAAACACTCTTTCTGTAAAAAACCCAATAGTGAATATTAGAGGCTTTGTGGGCCATACAATCTCTGTCACAACTACTCAACTCTGCTGTTGCAGTGAGAAATGAGCCATAGACAATAAATAAATGAATGAGTACAACTGTTCAATCACACTTTATTTAAAAAAATGGGCAATGGGCCAGAATTAGCCCATGAACCATAGTCCGCTGAGCACCTGGATTAAATCAATAAATTGTTTATACTAAAATCTGTGACTTCACTGCATGGTGTCAGGTTAATTGACTTATCTAGTTCTCATTAAGGTATATAAATGCTTTGTCCTCATTTGTTATAATATCTTGTAAAATAAAGAGTTTGGATTAAATCAGTTTCCTCAAAAGGCTATTTCAAAATACATTGATAAGTGCTACTTGGATAAAAATTATGTGGTTAACGCATCTAGAATAAAGGCATTTAACTAGTTCTCTTTACTATGTGTTGCAATATTTATTAATATGCTTCGACTTCATAACTGTCTAATTGGAGATACAGTAGTCAATGTCTGCCAAACCTATTTGACAAGAAAACAAATTTTCCAATAACCATTTCATTGGATTAGTATCCAAGGGAACATATCTTGGAGAACACTGGAAAATACGAACACTACTATCCCTTTAAGCTCTGACTTTCTACTTAATATGAAATTCAAACAATTTTTTTCAGTATATAGTGCCTCAATTATCAGAAATAATGATGGTCACTGTTTCAACAGGGAAGATGGGACCTTTTAACATTTTTAGAATCTTTCCATAGGGAGCTTCTTACAATCAATAGGGGTAGTCTCATTTTCTTTCCTCAGAATTTGACCTGATTTCAACCATTTCTGGGGGAAAAAAATGTCCTGGCTATTCATTATAATTTATTGTAATCTTTTCTCTTTGTTATCTCTTCTGGGAAAGACTGTAATTATCTTCAAATATTAATTTTTCTCTTCTTTCTTTAGTCTTTGAACTCCCACATTTTAGTTGAGTAAATGAGCCCCTAGTTGGAGATTATATTCACAGCCTCCATTGCAGCCAGCCTGGAACACGTATTTAAATTCTGGGAACTAGGATACTGGCTCCTCCCAGGTCACCTTCATTGAATGGAAACTGTTGGTCCTCCATTTCCTCTTCTCCCATCCACGGGCTGAGAAGTGGACATGGTTGTGGTGAACCACCTCTGGTCATGTTGCGAGATGAATGGCAGTAGGGGCCTGAACAACAAAGTACAAGAAGCCCCGATGCCTACCTGACCTGATGGAGCAAAGAGACCTATCACCTTGCCACTCCTAGCACGTCATGCTTAACACAAAAGAGGAGTAAATTTCTATCTTATTTACACCACTGGCATTTTTTTGATGTAGTTAAACAAATAACCTTAATAATGTACTTTAAAAATGTCAGAATTTGGAATTATTTCTGTTTCTGCTTTATAGTCCACTGTGCTGACTCTGGTCTACTGGTCAGAACTACCAGTCAAACTGGTTTATAACCTTAACCCGTACTTCTCCCTGTAGACTGGTAACACCCTGGTATTACAACTGGACCACCTCAGATGGAACCAACCTAGAGGAAAGTTTGGATTACCTACATGGAATCATAATTTCATAGATTAGGTTCTAGAGGTAGAAACAGAGACATTCTTCTTTTTCTGTGTTTAGTCAGACGGTGGCACATATATTTTATTATCTGCATGTACTTTGGCAGAAACCGCTTCTCCTTCATCAACTACTTTGGATCATTTACTTACAAGACTGACAAAGGGGAGATATATTTGAACAAACATGTGTGAATATGTTTCTGTGTATGTGCATTTGACTGCACAGCATTTTCTGAATTACCTACTATTTTTAGTTATCCATGC
Organism: Eschrichtius robustus; assembly: GCF_028021215.1. Classification (NCBI taxonomy): domain Eukaryota; kingdom Metazoa; phylum Chordata; class Mammalia; order Artiodactyla; family Eschrichtiidae; genus Eschrichtius; species Eschrichtius robustus. The sequence continues at coordinate 24,649,565 of NC_090825.1, forward strand.
TTCTGTAGTCTTCCATCAGCATGGATAATCAAATGTGTTCAGTTAACAAACATGAATGTCTGGAAGGCATTAATAAAGCTTGCAAAATGCATTACTAAGTATTATTTTTATGCTGAATGGAATTAACTAGAAAGATTAGTGTACATGTTAAAGAAATATGGAGCAATTTGATCATGGCTCCCTGTAGTTACAACTTTTTATATGAACAATAACAAAATCTTGGGTGAAACATGATTATAATTTTTTATTGCAGCAAATAGTCTATCTGAAGGCTGTTACTTGAATTAATAAAATTCAAAAAGCTGTATTTTATTATAATGAAGATTCATTCACATAATTACTTATCTGCATAAACTTTAGATTCAATATAGGAAACAGACAATTCAAGTGCTACCACTAATAAGAAAAAAAGTTTTTAAAATTAAACCTTTGATTCTAGCTTGATTTGATCCCTTTGCATCCAATTTTATAAACTATTATGCACATTTTGGAAATTTTATGGCTTTTTATTTTTAAAAATAACCTAAATGCCACATTAACAATTTTTAAAAACCAACTCAATTATAGATGCATAAGTTCATTTCCAGATATATATATTATGAGTTGGGAAATGTCATCACATCCTTCATCTTCACATTTTTTATGGCTTCCCGTGGTGAACACCTGTGGCTTGTTGGCAGTGAGTTTGCTTCTCAGGACTATTAAGCACTCTATATTTTTAGAGTGGATCAACTCAAAGTTATTTAATACAGGTGTTTCTATAATTATGATACATTGGGAAATCTATAGTGCTCAATAGCTTTCAGGTTCCCACTTCTACCAGGGTGATAAAATCCTCTGTCCCTTATGCAGTGCAGCTTCACTGACGTATTAATAGAAAGTTAAGCATAAGTTTACTTAATTGACTTTTAATAAACTAGGCAGATACTTCCTTTTAAACATTTGACATTTGGTAACACATAGAATAGTTTTTGCAAGTGGATTATTTTCACAAGGCAGGCCAAGTTACCTCAAATATCTTAAAGAAATATCAGATATTATATTTAAAGACTATACTGATCATATATTTACATTAATAGAATTTTTGGAGCCCATTTATTTTATGCACTATTGCATGTACTTTGCCTTGGAATACATTTATATATCTGGCATACCCACTTAATTTTTACATTCCAAAATATAAAAGAAATACTTTAATATTATATGTTGTGGAAAATATAATATGCACATGTGTGGGCTTAATTTTAAGGCAGAGCATATACAGAGAGCAGTTATCTTCAGACAAATAAAATTATCAATCCTAGCCGATCTCCTTCATCTGATTTTAGATATCTCAAAACTTTGCTTTAAAGCCATTAGTACTGCACCATGGTCTACACTGATTTTTAGATTCTTAGCAATAGAAACACTTGAATATGACACCACCAAAGGTAAATATCTTTCTCAAAGAAACATGAATTTATAGGGAACTCATTTGGTTTGGCAGTACCCTAATGTCACCTTCACTTTTATATTCAGTACTTCCCTTCGTCCCATTTACTCTGAAGCGGAGGTGAGGGGCTTGTTCAAATTAATTACCAACACTAATAACAAGGGAGAGGAGGGCAGAACTGTGGCCTTAGCAACCTTGGTGTACGCATGAATTGACTCCGTGGTGGAGCCGCCGCTGGGGCTTTGGACTCTGTTTCATTCAGGTTTGCATACCCTTGCCTAAATTAAGTCACGGGATAAATAGCAAGCACCTAATCAATATTGCCAAGTACATGTCTGGGTAAATGGCAACTGAAGAGAGAGTCCTCAGCCCTCCTGAGACTCTCAGACCCTTCTGTCTTTACAAACGCTTCCAGAACATCATGGCGATTCCTTCTGTTACTATCGCTGCTGACAACTCTATCTGCACTAACAGATGAGAACATCATTCAGAGAAAAAAACAGCAAAAAGTTACAGTATAGATATCGAACAACAGAAGCACAATAACTTCTTAAACACATGACGGACAAATACCATAAAACAGAGGAGTTAACAACCATAAAAAGTAATACTCTAGTCCTCATATCCTCCTCTGGTCCTCCCCTCCCCCCAAACTTCAGCTGGATGAATACTTAGTGTTTTTATAGTTCTACTAATGTAATAGCAGGTTTTGATTTTCCTGCATTCATAGGCTAACATGAGTCTGCAAAGGCAACACCATTTATTTTGACATATAATTTTACTTTATTTTTATTTTTTGGTACGTCTTTCTACCATGATGTTGGATGACATTTAACTTTATAAATAAGGTTTAGCTTAAATTTTCCAGAAAAACTGTGTGAATGAACTAAAATAAAGAAATAAAAAGGCAGATTCTCTTCTCAGCTTTACTGAGGAACACGATAAGCACCAGAGACCAAACAGAAAAAGTGAGACTTCCTCTCCTTACTCACAGTAGTTGTTTCATTCTTTTGCTGGAAATGTCCTCATCTCTAGCATCTTTTATATGTCTTTGCCTATCAAAATGGACTTCAGTAAAGAAGTATCTATCAGCTTTTTATACTTTCCAGTGATTGAAGGCAGTAAATATCCCTCCCAAGGAACTACATGCTGACTCACCTTTAAAAAATGCAATAAGCTGTCTTCTATTGATGGGGCTTCAGTTGAGCAATGCTGTGGGAAGGGCGGTTAGTAAAATGCTTTAAGGGAAGACTTCATCAGGAAGTGGAAAAACATTGCCCTGGAAAACAGTTTTAAGCATTGTGGCACTAGAGTTCTAATGTCTCTTTGTAAGAAATGTGAAAGGCCAGGTATATTCATGTTTTCCTTTTTTATCATCCTCTGGCCATTGCACTCCATTGAATGTACCTTCTATTCATTTCAGACTATTATAACTTCCCAAGTGTCACTGCAGACTTGCAAATATTTTTTTTCTGTTTTCTCTGCTTATAACCCAGGTATCCTGGAGGATCCTGAGTAACTACTGTGCATCTTCAAAATTCAATTTAAATGTTTCTTTCCCTCACTTCATCCCTTCATTAGTTCCTATTTCCCATCAAACTCTTTGCTGATTAATTTTAGTCTTTCAGCACTGTATAAATACCTGCAGTTTAATTCTCATCAATGTTCTTGTAACTCTTCATTTGCTTCCCAACACATTAAACTTAAAGCCAGGAGCCATATCTTCTTTGCCTTTGTTTCTCAAGGACCATGAAAACAGTATTACTAAAATCTTTGAAGATATGATAAATATTCTGCAATGTTCTTGTCTTTTGTATGTTTCTTTACAGTTTGTCAACTTTAGTAAAGTATCTTGGATTATTTTAGCTTTTTCCCTACCTCTCTCTTTTTTTAAGAAAAACTTTAATGCCTATTTGTTAATGTTTAGATGTAGAATAAGATTTTGTCTCACCTACCAGGAAATGTCTATAACTTCTTTCTTTATTCTACCTTCTATGGAAATTTTAATGTGTTCTACCAAAGATGTCTATTAAAACTGAAGTTTAAAATGGAAGCAGTTATTTGTATTATTTAGTAAAATATCCTAATTTGGGTAAATTTGTTTAAATGGCTTCAGTGAAAGCAGAGGTTTTCTGTTTTCTAAATAATCTCCATACTCTAACTTCCTTTGCTTTTAATGGTAATTTTTTCTTATCTCCTCATTTCCATTCTAGGACTTTCTTAGAATTAATTGTTGCCACCAAATTAACAATGACCATTGTTTTTTTGTCTTTAAATATTAGGAAATTCATAAAAGGGCATGAACTGGAGCCATGTATGCAAGTGTATTTAAGAATCTATGTGCTGTCAACAAATACATCTGGTCCTTAATCCCTGCTGTGACCATAAAAGCTGCCTATTCTGCAGAAAGAAATTTAAGTTCAGATGTGAGCTCTTCCACTTTAAAACAGAAAGAAAAACTTATTTAAGCATCACAGTTATACAACAGGAAAAATGTCTTTTCAGCACCATGTAGCAAACACTTATATATCCCCACTCATCCTGTGTCAAAATTTTGTTCCTCTTTCTTAAAGCGAAACATAAATATCTAGTACACCTAATCTTCTAAATTATAGCAGTAGTGCCAAATCTTTATCTATGAGTTCCTGTTCACCAAATATATTTTAAGTGCATGGGTTATCTTGTTCTCACAACAAACATGTAGTTCGAAATCCCTTTACAGATAGGGAAATTGAGGTTTAGAAAAGAAAAATAACTTGCTTGAGGTAACACATCTGGTTAGTGGTAGAGCTAACATTTAAACCTAGATAGCCAACCTCCAAAGTCCCCACTTTTAAATGAAATACCACACATCCCTTAACACTATATATGCAATTGCTGTTTGATCCTGGACCCACATTTTTACTAATCTTCATACTATATGTTAATATTTGGACATCAACATCAAATCAAATGCTTTCATATACAGCATTAATGATAAACTTGATGGTGACCTTAGCAGATTGTTCATAAATAAGATTTGACTGTTAAAATTCCTAAATTGGTGTGTCCTTCCTGATTTAACTGTTGAAACAACTAATGCAGCTTTTCTTTTCCTCTCTTAAGATACTATTGAGTGATTTATTGCTAAGCACAGGTTTTTAGTGTGAAAAGTTTTCTGACATATTTGATGAATTGGGCCTAGGAAAAAACACCTCTCTTAAACAACCGTTTTCTGAATCAACCGAGTATGATATTAGGTTCAGAGAGAAGTGCTGTCTCCATTGGGACCACATATCTCTTTGATTTGAGTAGTCTTCCTGGCTACCCTGGTCAGGATGAATTATGGCGTGGAAAAGCTTCTATCAGGAGATATAAGCAGTCAGAGAGAGAAGGATAAACAGAAAGTCATTTTTAAGCCAAAATGATCCCCATTATTTTGGTTCATTGCTGGATTATGTATTTTCTTGCAATGAAAAAGGAAATTACTTACCCCCAAAATACACTGTTAATTATAATGTGGGGTCATTAAGAGGTAGAACACAATTTTAGATTTATATGTATAACTGTGGAGAAGCTGCTGCCCACTTTCACATAGCAGTTAATAATACAGACACTATTAGAACTCAAAAATATCAACTCCAAATCTGCAGTTTTGGACTGTTTTCCCAGTTGCCTCCATCCTTGAACTTTGTCAAACTGAAGTTCCCTACAATAATGTTTAAACTTGATAACTAGGTATTATAAACAGAACAACTGGTAAAATGTTTTTGTTTTAAATGAATTCAGTATTTTCCCTAAAATATCTTATTCTGAAATGTTGAGGGTAAAATAAAAAGAAAAACAAAACAAACTAACAAGAAGTATATGAAATATTCGATTTGTTTGTGATTTTTAATTCTCATGTCCTAAAGCTTAACATTTAATCAACAGAATGATTCTATTAAAATATAAATCTGATCATGTCATTTTTCTTCAAAAGACTACAACAGTTTCCCATTACACTTAGAATAGACTAAAACTAAGATCTTTCTCAAGATGCAAGGGAGAATTTTGGAAATTTTTCGAACTGCTTTGTGTATCCCACTGACTGTGACACACTGTATTTGGTAAGGCAAGAGAGCAGGAGTTCTGAAATTCAAAGACAATACCACACAACAAAGAATTGCTCTTCATGTTTCAGTATTTTTTATTGTCTGGCTTAGACCCAAACACCACTTTAAATGTAAATTACTTTCCCATTCAGAGAAGACAAAAATTATGCAAATCAGGTGAAGTTAGGACTGTGTTTTCATCAAAACTTTGCCAAGCAAGCATTGTTCACTTTTTTGAGCAATCACAAAGCCGTAACCCAAAGTGTCTGTAGTGTTGAGTTGCCAATACAGACTACAGGCATAGCTGCAAGGGTCACAGTAATTCTACATATGAGGGCAAGCATCTAGCAGCTTTACTGTGTCATATAGTTGTGCCTTTGTATTGAAATGCATACTTTTATAGGTTACTTTATATTTATTTTTCCTTCATATTACTGTTAGGATAGTATATTACCTTTAAAAACATTACACATACATTGGTTAAACAATCTATGGTTTTCATTTAAAGGTGGCAAATAATGTAGAGTAGGAAAAAAAAACTTTTTCCTCCACCCTCCTAGTTTCTCTGGCTGGGGCCCTGTGAATTAGACTGACAAAAGACAGATTAACAAGAGAAAAAACAAATGGAGTTTACTATCGAGTGTAGTGTGCATCCTTGCAGGAGAAACTCAGTGATGAGTAACTCAAAGGAATGGTTAGAAATTTAGCTTATCTAGAATGTTAACGATAAATGTGTAGAGAAGTGACAGACAAAAGAAAAGACTTCAGGCTTCCAATGTGGCAAACTGTGGGAAGGTAAACATATGGGGGAAATTAATGGAGTAATGTTCTTGCTGGTCCATTTCAATGCCAACTTTTCCTCTTTATTGTGGTCTTGAAACTTCCCAGGAGAGGGGATATATGGCAATCCTCATATCTCAAAGGTTTAGTCAGATAAGGGAAACTCTGGGAAGGCTTCTTTCCCATCTGTTGAACTTCAAATGCCTTCAGCTCAAAATAAGGGGCATATTTTGGGGTGTCATATTTCAATCCCTTATTTTATATACACACACACATTTGTCAAAAGCAGAGGTGCTCAATTCAATACATTCAAGAAGAACTGCCTCTCACACCTTCTCCACCTGGCTGACATTAAGACTTAAACTGCTATCATCTTTATTAGTTACTAAGTTCCAGCCATATTATTCTCCTTGTATTTTTTGAACACTCTCCTAATCATGCTCCTACCTCAAGAACTTGTACTTGTTGTTCCCTCTACCTGGAATGCTGGAGCCTCAAACAGTCACGTAGCTATTCCCTCCTTTTCATCAAGGTTTTATTTAAAAGTGACTTCATCTGAGAGGAGTACTTTGTCAGTTCTAGTGAAAAATAGCAACTCTCTGTCACTACTTACTGTCCTCTCTGCTTCCTATATCCCCATAGCATTTATCACCGCTCTACAGCATGACATGTAATGGTATGAGCTTCTTGAATTAATTTTTTGTCTCTTTCTTTCTCTTTCTCATTAAATATAAATTTCTTAAAAACCTGTAGAGTTAATTTATCTACATTCATATATATATATATGTACACACACACACACACATATATTCAACTCTTCCCGTTTCTAAAGGCACAATGCAATGGAAGTGTGAAAGAGAACAGTGACAAGGAGTGTTTAGGATTAACATTTCCCAAATGTTTTACGTTTAGGGGCAAAACAGATTTACACCTAGTGTAAAGGACAAAGATCTACTATAAGTGGGACTCAAAATATCACCTGGGTGAACGCACAGTCAGCAAAGTATTTGAAGCACAAATTACAAGGACAGGGAAGCACCTTTGGTAAAGATGCTGATAGAGACCTTTTAATGGTTCTATAGAAAAACAAGGTGACATTGGTTTTATTGAAAGGAAAAATATTAGCCTCTAGTATTTTTAAAATGCAGACAAATTACAGGTTTAGAGTCAAGAGTCTACTGCATCTCTGCATACTGAATGACTGTTGAGAAATAAGTACTTTCTTGAAATGATATTGAAAAGCACAGTGTAAGCTTTTGTAAAGAATATGTGAGAGGCACGGCGGTTAGGAATCCACCTGCCAATGCAGGGGACACGGGTTTGAGCCCTGGTCCGGGAAGATCCCACATGTCACGGAGCAACTACTGCCCGTGCGCCACAACTACTGAGCCTGTGCTCTAGAGCCCACGAGCCACAACTACAGAAGCCTGTGCGCCTAGAGCCAGTGCTCCACAAGAGAAGCCAACACAACAAGAGAAGCCTGCGCACCACAACAAAGAGTAGCCCCTGCTCTCTGCAACTAGAGAAAGCCCATGTGCAGCAATGAAGACCCAACACAACCAAAAATAAACTAAATAAATAAATAAATTTATTATTTTTAAGTCTTAAAAAAAAAAAAAGAACATGTGAGAAAGATAAAACGGAGAAGGGTATAATTCTTGATCTAAAATTAAGAACCAGGGAAGTGAGTATCAAAAATAGCCTATACGCAAAAGTTAGAAATCAATGGATTATTTTTTGGGACTTCCCTAGTGGCACAGTGGTTAAGAATCTGCCTGCCAATGCAAGGGACACGGGTTCAAGCCCTGGTCCGGGAAGATCCCACATGCCACGGAGCAACTAAGTCAGTGCACCACAACTACTAAGCCTGCGCTCTAGAGCCCACGAGCCACAACTACTGAGCCCCTGTGCCACAACTACTGAAGCCCATGCACCTAGACCTGTGCTCTGCAACGAGAAGCCACCGCAATAAGAAGCCCACACACTGCAACAAAGAGTAGCCCCACTCACCACAACTAGAGAAAGCCCGCGTGCAGCAACGAAGACCCAGCGCAGCCAAAAACAAATAGATAAATTTATAAAAGAAATCAATGGATTATTTTAACATGTGTAAGCCATACGTGTTAATGGAAATACTCTATGCTAGGTTTTTTTTTTTTTTCCTCAATCAATACAGGCTGAAGGAGAATTCGTATTTTATGTACAGAAAACTCAGCAGTATACATTAAGCCCAGTTTGGTGGCCAGTTCCTTGCCTTTTGCCTTTTCCAGCTTGGCAATGCGAGCCACCAATTTCAGACGCAGGACATTGCCTCCACCAGTGACAGCGGACCTCATCATATCTGTCACTGTAACTGGTCCTGATAGCTTCCACCTGCTTAGCCAGAGATCCTTTGTCTTCTCAGTTAACTTATGTGAAGGCAATGGTGGTATAGGTCTTGCTGTGGACGAGATGCCCCAGCCTGGCCTTGCCCTTGATAACGCAGTAGGAAGCGCCCACTTTAAGATACAGGACAGGGAGGAAGATAACCAGCCCAACGGGATCCACATCATGTGCAGTCACTACCAGTTGAGCCTTCTTGTTCTCCACCAAGGTGGGGACAGTATTAACCCCTGCTCGAAGAACAGGTGGCCTCTTAGCGGGGACATCCCCTTTGCTGGCAGCTTTTTTCTCAGGTAGAGCCAACAATCTCTTGCTTTCTGTTTGACCTGTACTTGTGGGCCAGCTTTAGCAGCTGTGTAGCTGTTTGGCTGTCCAAGGCTTGGTTAACTGGGTGAACTGGTTAACTGCAGGAGGCACTTTCAATGCTTAGAGAGGACAGCCCTTTGCCACTGCAGTTCAATGCAGCTTGGCCATTTCACAAATAGGTGAAGTGCCTTGTGGGTTGGATGTCCTGCCCAGTGACAAAATTCTTGGGCCTTTCCTCAAACAGGGGATTTACCACCTTCTTGGCCTCCTGCTTCTTCACGACAGCAGGGACGAGGGCTAGCTTCACAATAACTCTATCAAGTAAATGCCATTATTTTCCACTGTTAACAAAATGAAAATAGCATAAGATCACATAACTGATATGTAGTGAGACCAGGATTTGGACACAATTTGACAGTCACCAGAGACGATCATTTTAATCGTGAAATATAAACAACCACGTATAGTAAATTTTTTTTAAATCGATTCTTTTACAAACAGTCCACGAAAAGAAATGAGAATACTCAATGTTCTTTTTGAGACACTATGCCTGATATTCATAACACATACTCCTATCATGAAGGAATAATCTCTAGTTATTGATAGACATCTGGAAACTTTGGAAAACCCAAACCAGTGGTACAGTTTATAAAAAGAATGAAGGGGAAAAAAGGAGGGAAGGAGGGAGGAAGGGCAGAGCCAAATCATTTTATAGCTTTTAGTCTGGAAAACTCTTACTCATTCTTCTTGACCAAATTAAAATATCTCCTCCCTCAGAAGTTTTCCATCACCAGTGCATTTTTTGTTCCTGGTTCCCCTGTGCTACCACGATATTTTCTTCAAATTACTGCAGTAGCACAAAAATTCTTACCTAACATTAGTTATATAATAAACTGTGCTATTTAAATTTATAACACATCAGATATTATGAAATGTAGAATGAATTTTTATGTAGAAAGTGTCATCAATTTACGATTAACTTGAGTTTCTGTTTACTTGCTTGATGAGAGATTTCAGGATGTTACTCAACTAACAACATGGCAATATGATTGAAAAAATATTTATAGAATGGAAAATCAGTTTCCTGTCACAATGAGATAAATATGATAAAGATAAATTCAAGTATCAAAAGCATATATGTTGTTTTGTTTACATGCTGCAGTTATGTGTTCATAAAACAATTATATCACAGCAAAAGAGAAAGTAAAAATACTGTTTGTAAGCCAGCTGGTAACCAATCTATCTTCCTCATATTCCTTAGCCCTAAGTAAACCTAATGACATGGAAAACATTTTGTAAGTATCTTGTCATATTTACATAAAATGTTCAAACAAGATGTAATAGCTGCTATTACAGTGTGAAAAGACTGCTTGAGCAATAGAAATCTTAAATATGTTACTTTGCAAACAGCAATACTAACACAGCAGAGCTCAATAACTGATGCCCACTTATACAAGAAGTCATTCAACTGCTGGTAGCTGCTAATGAAATATGATATTGATATATCTCCAAAATATGTGCACTTCTTTCATGAGACCTATTGTAAAGACCTCATCTATATCTTTTGTAGGAAAGATGTTAAATTTAATGGGTGTACAATGAAAGCAGAAAAGCAGATGAAAATCCAGATGATTTTGTTTTCTTGATAAACAATTAAATGGCACCACTGCCAAATTTATACACCTATGACTGAGTACTCAGGTGATTTTTTAAAGCAGCAAGTGGAGCAAATGTAAAAGAAATTTAAAGCAAACAACTGAAAGTAACAGCCTTAATTCTGTTTGGAAACGTATTCAGACAGCCTCTTCTGCAAGCAGTGTATAAAGTTTTAACTTGTCAGATTGCTTAAATGAAACTGCATCTCACCATGGAAGATATCTCCAAACCCATAAGTTAAAGAAAAGATAAGACAACCTCAGACACTCACTATAAAGGAGGAAAGAAAAAAAAAACCTTGCTTCTCCCTGACCTTAGCTGAAAATGAGCATCTAATATTTCAAAAGTGCATTACAGTGTCTACAACAGGAACCTGGCAGGTAACAGTGAGGAACTTGCTGTTCTTTGCTATAACATTAAGCTTTCAATACTTAACTGTTAAAATGTTTAAAAGGTAAGTTGTGATAATAACAAAAGTTTGTTAAAATTTCATATTTATTCTTAGAAACAGAATTTTTGTGATAGTGATGTTTGCCCTCACTCTCAGCTTTGGTCAAGACATAGAATTTGGGCAATAAATCCAAAAGAAATAAAGGAAATAGAAATAAAACCAAATGCAACCTTGTCAAAGAACACAGCCCCTTATTTTGACAGTTTAGAGGACTGAATTAGCTTTTAAGAAAAGTTTTACATTTTCTTATGTAACCTGGAGGCTGAACAACTCTTTTTGATGTATCCAAAATGCAAATTTACTTTGATCACCCATTGCCCCTTTAAAATATACCTAGTGTGGTAACTGCCAGGGTTCTCCTGCCCACTCTTAGATAAAATTTGTTCTAGGGATACTTTAAATTGTTATTCACAGACACAATTCAGTAATTAGAATGTTTAGTCCGAGATATTCATCACCACGAGGAATTTTGATTTAATAGCATACTTTTATGACTTTATATTAACACCAGCCTTTGTCAGGCTGGATGTCTTCAAGATTAAAAATGGTATAGTTGGCTTTTCTATTTATTCATCTAAACTTCTCTCACAAACAACTCTTTCCCTGCCCTCTTTTCTAGATGCTGTTTTCAAGGTAAGGACAGTTCTTACTTTAACCATCATTCAGCTCTAATTTCCTGACATATTTTGCAAGGGTTTCTTTTCTGAGTTCTTCTGACATTCTCTGCAGGCCACCTCTCTCCCCCCCCCCCCCCCCCCCCCGCCTTTCTCTTGACTTTGTTCTAGGTGGCCCTTTGCCACTCTTTCCTGAGCTCTGAATATGCATCTTCAGCTTCTTGCTGCTTCATTCCCTCCGTGACTCCAGGTGGCGCTCTTGGACAGAAGTCAGGATGGCTTGCTCTACTACGCAGTTCATATCAACTAGGAGAGAACCCTACAGGCATTCATCCATTGTTAGGACGTATCCAGGGAGTGTATGTAGGTCGACCCCAAAATAGCATCACTCTCCGAAGAGTTATTAAGTCCTTTTTCTTTTGCAGGAGTTCCAAGGTGAGAGTCAGATCCTAGTTCACCCTGCCTCCCAAATGAAGGCGTAACGTGTTAAGCTTTCTACAGATCCCTGTGAGAGCCTGCACCCCCCATGAATGTTTAAGCAGAGAGAGGGAGAAGGGGAGGGAAGGAATATCACATCCTACCTGGAGGAGGGGAGGTAAAGAATATCACATCACATTTTTATTCAAAAATATTTTCCTCCCAATATCTTCTCCCCCAAAACCCTCTCTCCTTTCTTCCTCTTCATCCCTTATATACTTGAGGTAAGAGGATTCAAAACACTAAGATCAACTTACTTTAATTATTTTAAATTTTCATTGTAAATTCTTCAAATGGTGATTCATCTTTGGAATGTCATATCTGCTGCACATGAGAGTCAAACTTAAGCTGTTCTACTTAAAGTCTTTATTATATAATAGTGAAATAACACTGGCTTCAGAAGGCATCTTAGATACTTAATTATATCCAGATGCACTTAAAAGAAGCATCTGAGCAAGAAAACACGAAGAGATTAAAGGAAGCATGAAAGAATCAGGCCACAGACCAAAAGAGACAATCAGTTTCTGACACTTAGGATCCTGGAATACATCTTCTGTTGAAAGAGAGGGATGTTGAAGATATAAAATAGATTCCTGCAGGATTTGTTCACTTATTTGTTCATTTGTTCATTCATTCATCAATTCATAAAAATAAGCGTGAATATCTTGAATGTAACAGGCTAAATGCAGTGAGCTAGAATGCTGTGCAAAAATATAAAATATTAGTCATATTTTACAGAACTAGTTATAATACCTTTCTAATGAGAAGGTCATATAACATCTTCCAAATTTTCTTATAAAAAATTTAAAAAGTGACATTATACAATGTTCAATGTAGGAGCATAAAACATGTTTTCCTTCTTGCCCGCTACCTAATAGTATTGGCTTAATTTCCTTTTAGTATGTTATAATGGGGATTTGAGCTGTGCATTTTTATTCTATTAATTATGAGTCCCTCAGATTTTGAAATGAGAAGTCAACAGAAATACACCACTCTTGAAAATTAACGGAGCTTTTCCAGATTTAATCTGGTGATCTCAACCATGTTAAACTACTCATACGTTTAATTTAAAAAAAAGTCTTTCAGTGATGACAAATTATTTAATCATAAAGTCAATTAAATATACACAAACACGAAACTAGTAAGAAACTATTATACTATTTACACAACTACAAAACCAAAAAAATTACTAAAGTACATTAAATATTGAGGAATTAGATAATAAATTGATGTAATGTAGCAGATAATGTTTTACTGAAACTAAATCACCTCTTAAAATACAAGAACAATTTTGCCACACCAACATGGGTTTTTTGAATTCCGCATACTTATTCTAGTTTTAGGTATGTGATGATTCCATTCTGGAATCAATTTTAGTGCTATTATTCAAACTACTCTAAAATGACTATACCATGAGGTCCCATGACCTTGGCTTAGCAAGAATATTTTATTTAGTTTTTCTTCGGCCTTCATTCTTTTTCATTAACCTGAAACCATTAAAAAGTAAAATGATTCATTGACTTAACAAATCATAAAATAAATCCACTTACTGAATTCATTCTGTAATGTTGCCATTATAGTTTTAATTAACTATGTAGCTCTAAGGTAACCATTGAAATAATGCAGAATATACTACATTGTTCAAACTTAAAATTGAAGTAAATGCAGACACAAATTTTTCTCATGGTAACCACCAAGAAGAAGGAGGAGAGGGAGGAGGAGGAGTGGGAGAAGAAGAAAGAGAAATTTTCAGGACCTTCAGGAATATACGGCTCGCTGGGAGACACCGATTTCACCCTTGTGTTCCTGTGGAATCTAAAGTACAAAGTTTAAAGTTAGTTTATAAAACAGTATTTAATTTTATATTAGCCTATATAATTAATATATTCCTTTTTAAGAGTTTTATTTATTATTTTTAAATATTTGGTATATATACAAAATATTTGTGGCATGCGTATACATTTTGAAGCATAAAAGAGTACCTGAGAACCTACAATTTAAGAACTGCAACTTACTACAAGGAACCCTATCACTCTCCATGTAACACTTTCCTTTTCAGGATTCCAAAACCCTGATAGCCCCCTTCCCAGTCAAGAGGTAATAACAACCTGAATCTTAAACTTATCATCCTTGGCCTTTTTATATTTTATCACGTTTACAGTTAAACAATATATTGTTTCATTTTACTTATTTTTCATTTTTTAAAATAATATAATCCATATAGTACTTTGTGGGTTTTTTCCCCCTTATTTACTTGTTGCTGGCTCACTTTCATTATTCTACCTTTTTCTCCTCATAGAGTTTACAGTTAATTTATATTCATTTCTTGAAATGTCAACATTGAAGTCCATGAGAGTCTAAATCTGTTGTGGCTTTTTTGCCCCACAGATTCTTGTTCGTGGTGATTGTGTGTGTGTGTGTGTGTGTGTGTGTGTGTGTGTGTGATATTTGACTGTGGAAACCTGGGGCCTAAGTTAATGATGCTTTCCCTCAGAGAGAACTTTCATTTCCTTCTGCTGACATGGGACCATCCCATGGCCATGGTCTTATCTCCTGCTGGTACTGACACAATTAATCCCTCCACCCCACAGAGAACCCTACCATTCCCATAAGCTTAGTACTATTTTTGGCCACTGAGAGTCTTCTAGAGTGTGTTGCAAGCCCCCAAATCCATAAGATTTATGTTTTAGCAGAATTTAGTTCTTTCATAGTAATCTTCCAACAGTATCTAGTCAGGAAGATACTGTTCAAATATTTATGATACTTGTGTAGAGGAAGTACCATAACTGGTCTGTTCCAATTACACCTGCTTATTTTTTATCATATATATGTAATAATGGAATTCATTTTTTTAAAAAATCAAGACTTTCCATATAACCAAAGAACAGAGAATAAAGAATCATGGGATTTTAATGAATTGCTTGTTCACACTTAGCGATATTTATTCCAAAATGCATTACAAAAATGTGTATCAATCAAGTGTATATCAATTTAATATAATCAGTATAAATATTCTTCATATTCTTGAGTTTCTCTGTGGACAGCCTTTGTGTGTGTTTGTTAGAGGGGAGTTGGAAGCCAAAGAAGAGCTTCTTTTTCTAGTTTTGATGTTCTTTTGTCTAGTCATATAATTTGCATAGAAAGAGATCATCAGCCTCTCGTTGGTATCACATGAGTTTGAATTAACAATATATAATTTATACATTAGCATATTAAAATATATTAGTTTACATTGGAAGATTCCAGTTACTTAAATTATGGAATTTTCTAGTCAATTGCCTCTCTTCTACTTCTTATATTCAAGGTATTTCAAAATGAAGTTATTAACAGTAGAACTGTTTTGACAGAGATGGGTACCTAAGCTAAGTTTGACCAATCTAATTTCTCAGCATAAGAATATATAATTAGGACAGGCTTCATATGGATTGGTCATGGAATGAAGAGACAAAGGTCACGAGAGTTATGGTAGCTAGCTTCTATGGACCATGAAGATAAGGGAACAGAAAAGACTAGTCTATAGAGAAGACAGACTAAAGCAGCAGAAAAGAAAGATAAGAAATGAAAGGTGGAAATAAAGATTCTCAGTGCTTCTTATTGCATGGTTCCAATGTCTTTTTTAGGACCTCCTATCCTTGTGTTCCATGAGATGCTACTATGCCCTTAAAATATATGTATTTTTTTACTGTTTTGCCTTTTCTTTCTTGAATTTATTCTGTTATTTACAACCAAAGAGCCAAACTAATTTTAATATAAGCTTTGGTAAAAGCACAAAAAAGAAAATTTCTCTATTAGCAAGACTGTTATGCTTACCAGATCCACTATGTGACTCTGGTTAAGTACTTCACCTGTCTTGTGTAAAATGCAAGCATGATATTCCGACCTTTTGTGACAATTAAGTGAATTAGTACATAAACAATGCTTAAAACAGTGCCTTCAGATGGTAAGAATTATGTGTGCTGACTCTTGCTTGTATTATCCCCATTTTGTAAGAATTTTAAATTTGTCGATTCCATGCCACTTGCCACATTTTAATGCAGCAGGAAGCAATATACTAATCCATTATGAAGTTGGTTAGCAGTGCTTCTTTAAGGGAGAGGAAAGAGATAAATGAGAAAAAATTAAATAATTACTCATAAGCTAGTGCTTTATCTGATAGATGAAAAAAATATTTTTAAAAAGTTTAAAAGTAAACCTTTTTAAAACATGTTTGCCACATTTTAGGTTGCTGTTTCTAATACGTACCACATTGTCATTCTGGAAATAAACCAAATAGTCTCAATAGTTACAATAATGAAAAGTAACAATCCTTAAATATGTCACATTTTCTCTCCGTGGTTTCACGTTCAACACAACCTGCTGCTTTAATATAAAAAGACACTTGAAATGAAAATAGTTCACTATTAATGAAACATGTAGTCAAGGTCACAGTAATTTCTTGTCTGTGAAGTACTTGTCTGTGAAGCAGTGAAGTACTTCCTTTAGATTCTTAGCCTTCTCTTGAAGAACTGATGTGTTCAGCTTTAAATAAACTAAACTGGTCTCTCTCATGTCAGAGCATAGGCCAGGTGGCCAGAAAGATAACATGACAACTTTAGGAAGGAATTTCCTACTGTTTCACACCTTATGAACTAATTCTTTCATTCCTCTTCAAATGCTGGCAAGCAAAGCAAGAATGTTCTTGTGAGAGGATGGAAGGAAGAAAAAGCACATTCCAATTCAGTAGGGCGAGTTCATAAGTGAATATAACCATATATTTCTAAAACTAAACCCAAATGTTGCCTCTTTTTTTCCTATCTTCAAAAGGCTAAATTACATATATAATTTAAATATGTAAATCTATATCTGTCTATATATCTATATATACATATACAGCATTTTGAACAATGGATCTAGGGACCCTATCTCTAAGTTGTCAAGCAGAAAATGGAAAACTGTATGATGTTTATCACAATTTAAGTAAAATTTAAAATTACTGTGAAAAATATCAAAGTATATAAAATAGATTCATGTGATATGTTAAGCTAACATTTTTTTTTTTCCTGAAAAGGAAGTGGCTTGGGGTTTTATAAAATTGGCCTCAAAGGCTGTATGCAGTCCTGTCGGTAGACTGGTTGTCACACTCGTAACATTTCTGTAACGGAGGCTCAGGAAATATTCTTCCTCGGCCAAATACACTGTCTGAAAATTAAGTGCTGTCTGTGGTCATAGGTGCTCGATTTGCACCCAGTCTGCTTGGACTATGAGACAGCTAGGAGGGTACCCCTCCGAAGATGGGCACCGTGTTGGTTTTCTATTGCTGTTGTAACAAATACCACAAAGAGTGACCTAAAACGAGACACATTTAGTGTCTTACAGCTCTGTAGATCAGAAGTCTGACACAGGTTTCCCCTGGCAACATCAAGGGCTTGACAGGACTGAGTTCTTTTCTACAAGGCCTAGGGGAGAATTTGTTCCCTTTTCTCTTCCAGCTTCTTGAGGTTCCCCTCACACCCTGGATCAACACCACCTTTTCCAAATTCAAAAAGGCAGATTGAATCCTTCTCACATTGCATCCTTCTAACTTCCCTTTCTGCATTTCTCTTCTACTTTTTAGTGGTAACATTAGGCCCATCCCGATAATCTAGAATAACCTCCTTATGGTAAGGTCCACTGCTCAGCAAATTTATTTCCACCTGCAACTTTAATTACCTTTTGCCATGTGACAGAATATATGCACAGGTTCCTGGGATTAGGACGTGGGTACCTAGGGGTGAGGAAATGCATTAGTCTGCCTCCTATAGGGGGAGTATGTACTTTCTCTGCTGTATTGCTCAATCAATGCCAATTTTCATAAAAAAGATCATAAATTTAATAACCTGATGCCTGCATTTGATAAAAATTTACAATTTTGGATATAAAATAGAACCATTATTTGACATTCACGTAAGAGAGCAGTTACTGTCAATGAGAAGACAGAATAATCACTGGAAAAACTGTTTCATTTCAAAGTGAAATGAGGAACAAACTGTGGATGCAATTTACTCTATTTATTGAAAATCAAAATAATGAATGCCATATGGAGCATTCATTATTCCTTTGATGAACTCAGTTTGGCACTTTTATAAAACAACGGAGCAAACTGGGAATATGACCACATGATAAAACCAAACGGGTTAGTTAAAAGACACACAGATACAGTAACTTTAAGGGGAAATAAGAACACTAAATACAATGTCGAATAGAGCAAACGAAACAAATCAGTTACTAATTTTATATTAAAAATCAACATCATCTTCTTTAAAGGCCTTGACAAAATAAATAAATTGAGCATAGCATGCATGAAACACAACCCTTCATTTTTAGGGTTTCCATTTTTGAGAAGAATTATTTCAACTTATGTATGATTCCCCTAGAAATAACCCAAAAAAATGAACATTTGTAGTATCTTGCATAACTGCACTTCAGGTCCTCCTGACATATAGTAAAGCCAATTATAAGCATTTATTATGTGTAAGAAACAAAGATTTTACATACTTTAATTCATTCAGCCTTCAAAGAATTAACACACAAGAAGTCAGTATTATCCCCATTTCAGAGACTTAGAAACTGAAGTACAGAGAGATTAAATGACTTGTTTAGAAATATCTAGGCAGTAAGAGGTAGAGTTGACATTTCTAAACCATTCATCGTGGCTCCACAACCAGAACTATTAAGTGGTGTCCTCCTGCCTTCTGACTTGGGTTACATGCAAATATTTTCTCTCTTAAACATAAGATGGCTAACACTTTGAATTGTTGAGTTTTGAGCAGTTATTTTATATATATTTATATATATGTAAAATATATATATATAGTGGGGGGATTCATTTTACATAGTATTAGATGATTTAAATCTTAGAAAGATTGTTATTATGATCTTCCCAGGGAGGATTAATTATATATTATATGATATTCATATAATGTATAATATATAACACATGTGTGTTAGTCATCCATTTACTATGTTTTCAACCTCAAAATACAGACTTCATGCCTTCCAAATGTATAGCACTCTGTAAAAAATTAAATGATAAACAGAAACCTCAATTAAATAGAGTCAGGAGACCAGAAGGGCGGGAGCTCTCACACCCTGAGACAATCACAGAGCCCAAGAAGAAAGACTCCTCTTCTTTCCTGGTGAGAACTCAGCCAATCAAAAGCCATGGACTCTTTGTTTACTCTAGCCCTCCAACTTCCTTTTCCTCTCTTTTTAAGAGTTCTCCTTCCATTGCCAGGCAGGCACTTGCATATGGCTTGCTGATACTTGTGATTCTCTGCTGATACTGAATAAACTTATCTTTGCTGGAGAAACATCTGGCAGTCTCTTTGTTTCAGATCAACATTTTGGTGGTCCATACAGGGACCAGTGAAGACCCACAAATGCTCCAGGGCTGGTGAGCAAATAGGTGTGATACCTACAATTGAGCCCACTGTTGCTCACTGCTTTTCTCACTGACCCCGGTGTTTGAATGCACATCTCTTTCTCCTGAATCCAAGCTCACACGCTCTTTGCATTTGAAGCTCTCCAGGCTTCATTCAGGATCTGTTTTAAGATTTTGTCTTTCTGGTTAAGGCCTTCTTCTGTATACGGGTACTTGTTTGGTACTTCGGTGTGACTTTGACATCAGACTGTTTCAACCAAAGCTGGCTGAAAATACCTTTGGCCCATTCCTTTAAGAAAAGGGGCTGCTTCACCCCCAGCCTTCAGCCCATTCCTATGAAATAGGGCTCATTCTATGGAAATTGGCTGAAAAGTCTTTGGCATGGCTCTTCTTGGACTAAGCTATTTCCTTAGAATTGGCTGGGATTAGCTTGAAAGCTGATTGAATTGCACCATTTGAGCTGTAAATTATTAAGCTGTTGGAAAACTGTTCTTCTACTCTAGAGAAAAACCTCTCAGATATGGGATTCCAATTATCGAAGTATTTTGAGGGTGCCCTCAGCTACAAGAATTCTGGCTGATTTTATGTTTAAAAACGAAGATCCTTCCTCATATGCCTTTCTAAATAAATGGGCCAACCTGACCAAAAACAATTCAGAATATCAATGGTCATTATGGGGAACTTTTGAAATCCCCAAACTTAATAACCGTAAAACCTAACTGGATTACAATAGCTTAAAAATTTCAGAATTTACTGGAATGTTTATTGTGATTGGTGTTTTTGAGGCTTCCACACATTATCAGAAGCCTAAAATTGCCTCTCTGCCAAACAAGATTTTAAGATTAACTGAGGCAAACAAATGATTAAAGAAAGATAAAAAGGCCCCCAAAGCTCGAGGCTTTTCTTCCCAGACTTCCTTGTCTTAGGCTCAGCCTCTGCCACCATCTTGTCTCTCTCCTTTGGCTCCTGGTGGCCAGAATCCACCACTGGTACCATCTTCCTCCTTCCCTTCTATGCTGCCTATGCTTTCTCTATACGCTCAAATCCCCCTTTTCCTTTTCTCAGAAACTCTATTTTCTTTTCCTCTGAACTTGTAAGTATCTGTCCCTTTAAAATTAAGACTTCTGAGGATCCAGCAGCTTAACCCTTTAATTTCTTATATTCCCTGGACTAAAGCTGAACTAAGAGCCACAGTCAAAGATTTTTCCAAAGTAACCAAAGATCCTCACATATTTGCTGAGGAGTTTAATACAGTCATACAAACTTATCAACCTGGTTTCCCTGACTTATATAAGCCAGTTCATATGCTTGTAAGTGAAGGCCAGGCCCAGCATTGGATGAAAATCATTAATTGGGAAAATCCTGAAGGGTCTCTAAGAATAACAACTGGGAGACCAGCCCACTGATATATTATATGATCAGGCGTGGGCAATTGCTAGGTGACTTCACTGAGCAATTCCTAGGGATCTTCCAAAGCTTGTTGATTGGAACAGAATTCAGGCTTGTACACAAAAATCTAATGAACCTGTTCATGACTACTGTAATCAACTTCAGATTGCTTTTAAAGAAAATTTTGGTCTTCCTTCAGATGTTGATTTTTACCCAAGTAGCTTTAAATCTGTATTTATTAATGGGGTGAACCAGGATCTTTGCCTTACAGTAAAAAGGACCAGGATGGAATGGGGAACTATGTCCACTCCAAATTTAGTTAATCTGGCCAACCAGCTCTCTCACATTCTAGTTGTCACCTCAAAAAAAGACCACCAAAGTTCTTAATCTTCAAGTCCAGTAATTGAGGGCTTCCTAATGAAACCAAAACCCTGCTACTTCGTGCTATTAGTGCAAAGAGCAAGGACATTGGAAAAGAGATTGTTTGCAAATGTACGCACTTTAGGTGCCTTCACCTCACTTAGCCAGCCTTTCCAACCTCCCAATTCTCAATGAAGGGACTCCAAGGAACCATAGGGGTCTTCCCAGTCCTTGCTCTTCATCAGCTTGGAGAAACATTTCTCCAGATTGTGAATGAATCTCTTCCACCCCCAAACTGACATTGAAGCCACATTCTAGAAGTTGAACCCCACTACTGTAAAATAGTCCCTGCCCTGAAGTAGTAAAATAGTTCAAATAGTAGGGACCTCTATCCAGTGTCTCCACAGGCTGAAATCAAGGCTTTGGCAGGGACGGCAATCCCATTTTAGACCTGAAGTCCTTCTCCGAACTCATAGGTTACCGGCAAAATTAATTCCCTTATAATTTTAAAGGATGGAGACCCTCAGCACTAAGAGGCCACTCATTGTTCTCTATCCCATGGCCTTCACAGCATGGCAGTTGGTGTCCTCAAAGCTAACACAGGAGCACCTTTCTGATGCTTCACTTTCCTTTAAATGGTCTGCCTCACTAAATCAGGTCCACTCAAGAAAATCTCCCTATTGATCAAATCAGAGTGAACTCATTGGTGATCTAATCACATGGATAGCATCCCATCATATGCACAAGTTCATTACGCTCAAGAGGAGGGAATTCCATAGGGCACATATATCAGGGGGCAGAACACTTGAAGTGTCTTAGAATTCTGTCTACCAGAGATCATCTTCCCAATATTAATACAAACATAATAAACTTCCCTTCTTCCAGGTGACCAGATTAGAAAGGGCTTTAACTCTTAAAAATTAGCAATTTAATGGATGTTGTTTTAACATACAGATACATGCTTTTTATGTACTTTTTAAATGTAAAATGCTACATTCTGTCTATTTGAAGATAGTCTTTTAGCTATGCTGATGTTTTCCACACTTCAAATTCTCCATTCCTCTTCTTTGCCAAACTGTTGTTTGAAAACTTAAATATGAAAAATTACATACTTGCATTTATTTTAAAATTATTTGTGGTCAATATCTTAATGTTGTACTTTTATATTATCTTAATATATTTTAATACACTTTGTTGAAAGACTGAGACTTCATTTTGCTTAAAAGCAAACTGATCTATGTTCATGAAAAACAGACATAACAGCTTAAGTATGATATAAAACTTCTAAGAATTTAAGGGACTGAAAGCACCTAACTGAATCAAGCATGTTCATGGTTTATAGAAGGTAGCTAAACTACCTTGGGTGCCTCAAAATAGCTGAAAAATCTAATCACCCTTTGGGAGTCTCTGAAAGTGAGAAACTTAAGGTCAGGCTAGCATGAATAATAATAAAAGGAAAATATTGTCATCTTTACACTTTTGTTTTCTAGCCCTCAAAAATATTTTTCCATGGTGAGTAAATTCTTTCTCCGACTTTTAATCTTATACTCACTTTCTAGATGCAAGTGGGAGATTCTATACTGCAAGAAGTATTTTCCAGCTTCATGGCAGGAACCAAAATAATATTAGCTGAAATGTGGAATTACCTCCTCCATTGCGACTGGGAGGCCAAGCAGGGGAAAGCCTTACGTATTACAGCACCTCCTGTGATAGTTTTTAGAATCTGGTGTGTCTCATAACGAATTTCACCTGGTGGCAATCTACTGCGATAACATATGGCCACAGCAGATGCTTAGTTACAGCTTGACCTGCAACTGAAAGTTCACTGTAAAGATAAGCAACTTTAGCACTCCTCTATATAGTAGGTAATTTGACTAAAAATATATCTACTTATTATTCATAGATGATAATCATGGACTTTTTGAATATGTATGACCACCTTGGGGGGGGGATAGGGAGGATGGGAGGCAGAGGCAAGAGGGAGGGGATATGGGGATATATGTATATGTATAGCTGATTCACTTTGTTATAAAGCAGAAACTAACACACCACTGTAAAGCAATTATACTCCAATAAAAATGTTAATAATAAAAAGAAATAAATAAAAAGAAATAGTGAAAAATAAAAAATAAAAACAAAGCTTAAATGATTTATATTGTTCACATAAGGTAATTGAGCCCCATTAAACAAAATTCTCACATTTAATTATCTGTTTATAACCTAGTTCTCTAATATTCAGAATATCATTTCTCAAGAAACAGTGTAATAGTGTTTATATTCTCAAGCTAGCAGGTTCTCTTCAGTCAACTGATACTTTAAAACAATGCAAGTTAATGATAATATAGTTAAATACATAATTATTATTCTAGCATAGTTTATTGCTATAAAATAAAACAAACTACTAGTAAAAGTACTTAGTATAGTCAAGTTAATTAGATTATTACAAGAACTTTTGGTTACTCCCTTGGCTTCTAAATATAAATGATACTAAGTTTTATTAAATACTATTTCACTTCAAGTCATATACTTTGCATTCCTTATAACATATAGCCAGCACTGTTCATAATTCACATGCCTCAGCTTTGATTAGAATATGCTCCTATCTCGCCAGTAAAATACAAAGACAGTCTGATTTATTGCCCTTAGCGTAGCCCTATTACATAATATGCATTCTTTCAGATTATTGAATTGTCACAGGTTCTTGAGGTCATTAACCCTCTGAGCCATCTGAATTCCCTTATTATGGGTTATTTCCTGGATGTTTAAAATTTTGTGTATGTGATCTTTGCAGCTGTTTTTGTTGTTGCTGCTGTTGTTTTCACTTGTTTTCTACCTGTAGGAGGATTCTTCCATTTCAGTTACCTACTGTTGAGTAACCAGTCACGTTACTCATGAACTGTTGGTTTAAGACAACAAATTATTATATCTCATGGTCTTGTGGTTTGACAGCCCTCAAACAGATGGCTCTTGCCTGGCATTACTCATGTCATGTGGTTGTGACACTGATATATTGTTATTAATTAGAATACATAGTTTATTCCAAATTCCTTAGTTTTTACCTAATGCCTTTTTTTCTGTTCCAGGATCCCATCCAAGATACGACATTACATTTGATTGTGATTTTTTCCTGAGTCTCCTTTCATCTGGGACAATTTCTCAGATTGTCCTTATTTTTGCTGATCTGGACAGTTTTCAGGAGGACTGTTTGGGTACAATATTGGGATTTTGCTGATATTTTTCTCATGATTACAGTAGGGCTATGTGTTTGGAGAGGAAGACCACAAAGGTAAAGTGCCATTTTCATCACATCACAATAAGGGTACATATTATCAACATGAGTTAACACAATTTATGTTGACCTTGATCACATGGCTGAGGTAGCGTTTGCCAAGTTTCTCCACTCTGAAATTCCTCTTTTTTCCTCACTTCCTGTATTGTACTCTTCAGAAGACGGTTACTATGGCAGTCCACACTTAAGACGTGGGGATTTATGCACAACTTCCTCGAAGGCAGAATATGTCTATACATAAATTATTTGAATTGTTTTACACATGAGATATTTTTATTCTCCCCATTTATTTACATATTTAAATCACTCACTCATATCAGTATGGACTCATAGATATTTATATTCGGGGTCATTATGTAATTTTACTTTATGCTCAAAATGTTGGGAGTTCTTTCAGTTGCACCAAATATGCATCTTTGCCATATTCCCATAAATGTGTGTGGTGGTCGAGTCGATGTTTTTTATAACATATTCCATGATCATCTTTTATATTTTGTATATTATGGGCACCAATACTAAATCAGCCATTTCTCCAAGGAGCCTTGGCTCCTTTTATTGGAGAATGGTATTAGAAATCAAGATCTGAGTGCTGGGGATGCTTGCTGCTACTGGAGTCTTTGCTTCAAGTCTCTTTCAACTGAAAGAGAATGGAAATATATGCCTGTTTACTATTATGCATTTTCACTTATCTATATATATTTCTATATGTAACCATCTGCATCTATATTAAACTATGCACAAACTCATTCTGACGTTTCTATCTAGAATTCATTACCCCATGGCTCATTTTAGCCTCCTGCTCATGCTTATCTGTAAATTTCCATTCCAAGAATGAAAACCTTAGCTCCCACCAAATGCCATTAATTTACACAATTTTTTCAGTCCTGTGTACATGAATAGAGTATCAATATTGTTAACCTGCACCCTCAATGGAAGAAATTTCATCAGTTAGTGTACAGTGCCTATGTCCAGTTTATTTGCCTTTGGACTAACAGACTCTAGGCCTTCCCAAGGTTACTTAGGTCAGCACTATTTTTGTCACCCCAGTCAATAAGGTTGTTGCATATATTTGTAATACAGTTAGATTTATTCTGCTTCTTTGCATATCTAGTAATTTTTTGTTGTATGCTGGACATTATAAATGCTATAATGTTGAGAATAAATTTTGTCTTAAGTTTTTTTTGGGGGGGGTCAGGTAGTTAATTTAATAATGGGTCAGCTCTATCTTTAGGATATTTATTTTTAGTTTAGTTAGGGTAGGCCTATAAAATCTCTCATGAGAATCACCTTAATCCTGAGGCATGGCCTTACAGGGGTTTAACTGAATGCCTGTGGTGTTTAAATATATCTCCTGACTGCTTGTTTGGAATTCTTACATATCCCAGTATACTGTGCAGTTTCCACTGCTCCAAGGTAATTTTTCTCTGTCAGTCTACGGAGACTCACATTGTATCTTCACCATATATTTATTACATGATCAAAAACTCAGAGACTCCTATATGAATTTGTGAACCTTCTTCTCTGTTCAACACCCTGTCACACAAATTTCAGCAAACCTTGCTGCCATGAAGTCTAATTTCTACCTTAATAACTTTGCAAGGGTTCCGCAATCAACCTCAGCGTTACTTCCCAGCACTGCAATTTGGAAAGTGCCTCCAGGCAAAGTGTAGGATCATCATAGTGACTTCCCTTTTCTTAGATATCATAGAATAATGCTGCTTATGTCCAACATCTGAAAAACAATTCTTTGTTTTTTTTTTTTTTTTCAGGAGAGCTAGTCTAGTAATCTGGTGGCAATTACTCCATTATAGCCAGAAGCAGAAATCCCATAGTGACAGTTTGAGACAACTTTTGTGATTTCTATTTGAGAAAACTGAGTTTTAGAAAATTTAAGTATCTTGCCCAAGGTTGTAAGTCATCATTGGAAGAGAGTTACACACCCCAGTGGGTCTACTGCCCAAGCTAGCCATTACAAGAATTTACTCCTGCTTCAACTAAATGTGCTTACATCAGCTTCTTAGAATCTTATGATAAAGCACTGTGGACAAAAGTTATGCCCTTTAAAACACTTTATTGTAACCCACTGAATTGGATATGAAGGACCAGTTAGATATGATACCATAGTGACATAACATATTGTTTGAGGTTAATATGCCTATAAAATTTTAGATATGTGTTTACAATGAAAATAAATATTTATAGTAAGTGTATACTTAATTCAATCACTCCTGATTTCAGTATTACATCTACATGCATAATGTTACAAGCACAATTAAATAAACAGAGGAAAGAGGAACAAAATATATACTACTATAGTCTCAAGTATATCAGATTAATCCTGTTAGAGTATGAATTGCATCCATTGCCATTATTTTAGAAATCATTAAATCTTTTAGATGGGGAAGGAAATGAAAAATGAAATAGGACATAGCAAGCATTCTGAGGTTGAACAATGATATATACCATCACATTAGATGCATATTAAAGTAGATTGCTAGACAGAGAAACTGACAAATAACAATCAGACAGATAAATGGAATATGTGTAACAGGCATGTCAACTCCAGTTCTAGATGGAGAGACAAATGAAGTAGACCAAGCACCTGAATACAGATATTCACTTAAGTTTGGTCCTACAGATACAGACCTTGACCCTGCCATATGCATCACTGCCATCTACATTACATGTACATGTACTGAAATATTCTGAGAGAAGTTAAAATCTTTAAAGAAAGTCAATTCATTTAATTTATTTATTGTGTTATGTCTGCTCCATGAGGAAGAGGTATAAAGGAAATAGGATAGACTTCAGGCATGAAGGAAGCTGTACCTAAGTGGATAAGAGCAAAATTTCTTCCTCACTTTGAATCTGGGGACTACATCTTTTTGGCTGTGGAAATTTCAACCGACTCTTAATACCTCAGAGTCTCTCATTTAAAAATAGGTGTTTAATCAAAGCTACAATGAGGTATCACCTCACACCGGTCAAAATGGCCATCATCAAAAAATCTACAAACAATAAATGCTGGAGAGGGTGTGCAGAAAAGGGAACCCTCTTGCACTGTTGGGGGGAATGTAGATTGATACAGCCACTATGGAGAACAGTATGGAGGTTCCTTAAAAAACTAAAAGTAGAAATACCATACGACCCAGCAATCCCACTACTGGGCATATACCCTGAGAAAACCATAATTCAAAAAGAGTCATGTACCACAATGTTCATTGCAGCTCTATTTACAATAGCCAGGACATGGAAGCAACCTAAGTGTCCATCAACAGATGAACGGATAAAGAAGACGTGGCATATATATATAATGGAGTATTACTCAGCCATAAAAAGAAACAAAAATTGAGTTATTTGTAGTGAGGTGGATGGACCTAGAGTCTGTCATACAGAGTGAAATAAGTCAGAAAGAGAAAAACAAATACCATACGCTAACACATATATATGGAATCTAAAAAAAATATATATGGTTCTGATGAACCTAGGGGCAGGACAGGAATAAAGACGCAGACGTAGAGAATGGACTTGAGGACAAGGGGAGGGGGAAGGGTAAGCTGAGACGAAGTGAGAGAGTAGCACTGACATATATACACTACCAAATGTAAAACAGATAGCTAGTGGGAAGCAGCTGCATAGCACAGGGAGATCAGCTCGGTGCTTTGTGACCTCCTAGAGGCGTGGGATAGGGAGAGTGGGAGGGAGACACAAGAAGAAGGGTATATGGGGATATACGTATACATATAGCTGATTCACTTTGTAATACAGCACAAACTAACACAACATTGTAAAGGAATTATACTCCAATAAAGATGTTAAAAAAATAAATAAAAATAGGTGTTTAATAGGTGTTATAAAACTTATTTTTACATAACACCTAAGATTATATAATATACCATGTAAAAAACACTTAGTATAGGAAACACAGTAACCACTTATTAAATGCATATCTTAGCATTTCCTATGAACATACATCATCTATGAACAAATTATTTTTTTCAAAGTTGATTCCAGTATATATCAGAATTGCCATGTTAAACCCCTATACTCCAGGCGATGACTACCCCCAACACTACAGACATTTCTGGACCTTATCTATATGAGGCAATATTTATTATTATACCTGTCTTAGTTTTAATGATGATATATGCAATCCACCTTCGGGATAGCTATATAGTGTTTAATATTACCATTTAGAGCATGCTGTTTGAAAATATTTGAAAAGCAACTTACTTATATGTAATTCTGATACTAGTTGCCCATCTTTTCAAGAAGGAAAATATTCCATCTTTCCTCAGATTGAATTAAAATGACAAGGACACTCAACCTCCAAAATGTTACTGATGGTGAAAATACCTTCTATTAACACCACATTCTCTAAACCTAGTGAGATTTGGAGAGGAGAATGAAGGAGGATATTCCCCATGTTTCCAAGTTCAAGAGGAGGGATAACATTTATCTCCTGGATGTGAATACAAGAATAGAACAAAATAAGAAACATACCTTTCATGAATGGATTTGTCAAGGCCCCCTGTGTTTAAAATTGTAATGACCTAAAATGATAGAGCAAGTGGAGTGTACAGCTGTGGGAGCTGAGAAACAACCATGTTTGTAAAGCAAATAGCAGTGTGATAGAAAAGAAGCAAGATGCCTGATGTGATCAAAATACCAGTGTCACAGTTTCAAAAAGAGAATCTCATTTCCAGCAAAATAGAAAGCATAAGTACAGACTAAGTGCAGACATTAAATTTTAAAAAAGGCCAGCCTAGTCCAGTATACACATGCTATAAACACTCAATAAAATCACGTTCAGTTTGACTGACTTGGGCATGAAGAATAAATGTACAGTACTATATAAAATCAAAAGATTTAAAAAGATTAAAATTGAAATGACCCTCCTATAGAAAGAAAATATTCCTTTTGGGCTATTTTTTATTTCTCTTACCTAACATTTAGATGTTTACATGTTTCAAAATATTTTAATTCACACATACATACACACACACATACACACAAACTTTAAAAACTCTGATTACTTACAAAATTCCTGTGAAGTACAAAGAAAAACAAGGACTATTAATTTCTATTTTATATAATACAAAACTGAAATCCAAAGAGATAAAGGTTTGGCCAATTTTCATAAAACAGTAATCAATAAAGCATGAGTGAAAACCAGCCCCCAAAATCTTGAGTTTTTGTTTTGTTTCGTTTTCCCATCACCACAGAATAGGGAGATGTTTATAAAGAATTCACTGCCAAGTATATGAAGACAGACCCTTTTATATCCCATTATTTCATGGTCACAATACTATGTGGCTGTCAGAAAAGATAAATTTCTCCAATGAGAGACCTTATGTAAGCTGTTAGAATTTCCACAGTAACTACCAAGTCAGGTCAGTAATATCCACTGGTGAATTTAGTACAGGAGATCAGTCTTCTCAGTGATCTTAGGAGGTTTTATGGAAAAAGATCCTGGGGGGAGGCAATAGCTTGCATAGCTTAGTGCCCTTAACTCCACACTTGGCTTTATCTTACCCTCATAACTCAACTATCCTGAACTAACACAGAGATTCCTACATCATGATCTTGACTTTGCAGTTCTCATGTTTTAGCCTACTCTTAGTTTTATATTTTGTAGTAATTTTCAAGAATCTTATAGAAAGGTTATAAAATGAAGAAAACAATATGAGTATGATCATTGGTTTTTTTTCTAATTTTTCTTTCCTTTGGTGTAAAGTATCTCTCATTATCTACTCTGTATCTTCTCAGGTTATGCAGTATACATGTGGAGGGCATGGTTACTGAAGAGAAACTTTCCAGGTGACAAAGCCAGTTATTTTCAGGATTTATAAACCTGTAGTATATTTAAAAGTATAATTTTAGTGAAAATTCATATAATGTAAATGAGCATATGTAAGTCCATTTAGATATCTATTCAAGCTCTTTTCATGAAGGTAACTGCTTTTTAGCAGAATGTTGGCTTTTTAACATTCTTCACATTCAATGTGGAGCAGAAAACAGAAGGAACCAAGAGAAGAACCTGGAACATTTTTCAAGTGGCCTAAACATAAAGTTCTGAGAATCTCTGATATTCTCTTGACTTTTACAATGACTTCACGTAAAAAGTCAGTAAATATACATTCAAGTTGCTAATATCAATTCAGCATCTGTTTTTTCCACCCCAAAGTTGAATTATTTAGGGAATTGAATAAAGCATGCAATTTCCACATGCAAATGCAGGAGAAGGCAGGGGAGCGTTCAATACATGCACAACTGTAGTTGCAAAATCTCAAAACTTGCCTACGCAAGTTGTAAGGATGGCACGTTTCCTTTCTCTGTGGATTTTGGCAGGCAGATAAAATAAAGGACCACTAAATAACTGTACGCACAAAGGAGATAGGCATTTCAGAGAAGAAAAGCATATTTAGAATGGAGAACAAGTTAGAAAACACAGATATACTGGAGCACATAGCTGACTGGAGTCGGCTGTATTTCCATGGAAACTTTATTTCTTTAATTTGGATGAGTTCCAAAAAGTGGAAGCATTTTTTACAGTCCTTCTATGGCACAGAGAGTAAATAGATACAGTTTACCTAAGCACACTGAGCAGATGAAAAAAATCCACAGGCTTATAAAACCAAAGTGGTCTCTTCTTCAAACATTCAGCCTCTGGTGATGGCGAATGTGTTTGTTTTCTGAGAATTGCAGGTTAAATGAATCAGACAGTTAATGGAATCTAATTTCTCCAAAGGCAGATACTTCCAGAGAGAACCTCAACCAAGATGAAAAACTTCCACCTCCAGAATCCATTAAATAGTTTAATCTAAATTATAATCCGTCAAACTTTGTAAAAGTAGTTTTGTATAAAATCAGAAAATATTAAGCCATTCACTAATTTAGGCTGTATCCTTGAGGAAAAATTTCTTTACCTGACTAATGTCGAGATTTGACACTGATTCCACAAGGAGCTGGCGAATCAATATCATATTAACTACACCTATAAATAAGTGATCATTTATTTACAAAGAATACTGATAGCCTGTGTAATTAATCCTTACTATCCTAATGGTACAGCTATACTAATTATAGTATAACAGTGAATAAAGATGATAAGG